>NW_026909310.1:0-78863 GCF_033115175.1 Lepus europaeus
AGCCACAGGGAACGGGGGTTCTGAGTTGGCAGGCACCCCTTCCCGAAGCATCCACGGGCAGTTCCCCGAAGGGCTGACACCGGCTGCGCCTCAGCAGCAAGACAACCTCCCTCCCTCTGGTCGGAGCACTGCAAGCCACACAGCCACTTGTGTCCCCTGTGTCCCTAAGGCCGCAGCGCAGTTTTGGGTTTTGGCCGGGACGGGCCCCTCTCGGCTTCCGTAGTCCATTTGCCCCGGAGCCTGCCAGACCCCTTGCCCCAGGGGCAGGCCCTGCTGAGTCCCCGAGTGCCTCCTGAGTTCCTGCCAACCAAACCCTTGGGCACGGGATGGTGGTGCCACCTTGTGCGTAGAAGCCCTGCACACAGGCAAGAAAGCCCCCCAGAGCCCGCGGGCGCGCCTGACCCTGGAGCCCCTGGCTGGCTGCAGCCACAGGGAACGGGGGTTCTGAGTTGGCAGCCCGCCATTCCCGAAGCATCCACGGGCAGTTCCCCAAGGGCTGACACCGGCTGCGCCTCAGCATCCAGACAACCTCCCTCCCTCTGGTCGGGCACTGCAAGCCACACAGCCACTTGTGTCCCCTTTGTCCCTGGAGGCCGCAGCGCGTTTTGGTGGGTTTTTGGCTCGGACAGGGCCCCTCTCGGCTTCCGTAGTCCATTTGCCCCGGAGCCTGCCAGACCCCTTGGCCCCAGGGGCGGGCCCTGCTGAGTCCCTGAGTGCCTCCTGAGTTCCTGCCACCACACCCTTGGTCCGGGGATGTGGTGCCAACCCTTGTGCGTAAGAAGCCCTGCACACAGGCAAGAAGCCCCCAGACCCGCGGGACGCGCCCGACCCTGGAGCCCCCTGGCTGGCTGCAGCCAACAGGAACAGGGGGTTCGAGTTGGCAAGCCCCCATTCCCGAAGCATCCACGGGCAGTTCCCCGAAGGTGCTGACAACCGTGCTTGGCGCCTCAGCAGCCAGACAACCTCCCTCCCTCTGGTCGGGCACTGCAAGCCACACAGCCACTTGTGTCCCTGTGTCCCTGGAGGCCGACAGCGCGTTTTTGGGTTTTGGCGCGGACGGGCCCCTCTCGGCTTCCGTAGTCCATTTGCCCGGAGCCTGCCAGACCCCTTGCCCCAGGGCGGCCCTGCTGAGCTCCCCGAGCGCCTCCTGAGTTCCTGCCACCAACCCTTGGGCCGGGATGTGGTGCCACCTTGTGCGTAGAAGCCCTGCACACAGGCAAGAAGCCCCTAGGCCCGCGGGCGCGCCCGACCCTGAGCCCCCTGGCTTGGCTGCAGCCACCAGGGAACGGGGTTCTGAAGTTGCAGCCCCCATTCCCGAAGCATCCACGGGCAGTTCCCCGAAGGCTGACACCGAGCTGCGCCTCAGCAGCCAGACAACCTCCTCCCTCTGTCGGAGCACTGCAAGCCACACAGCCACTTGTGTTCCCCTGTGTCCCTGGAGGCCGCAGCGCGTTTTGGGTTTTGCGCGGACGGGCCCCTCTCGGCTTCCGTAGTCCATTTGCCCCGGAGCCTGCCAGACCCCCTGGCCCCAGGAGGCGGGCCCTGCTGAGTCCCGAGCCCTCCTGATTCCTGCCACCACCCTTGGGCCGGGGATGAGGGTGCCCGACCTTGTGCGTAGAAGCCTGCACACAGGCAAGAAGCCCCCCAGGCCGCGGGCGCCACCCGACCCTGGAGCCGCCCTGGCTGTTGCAGCCACAGGGAACAGGGGTTCTGAGTTGGCAGCCCCCATTCCCTAAGCAATCCACGGGCAGTTCCCCGAAGGGCTGACACCAGGCTGCGCCTCAGCAGCCAGACAACCTCCCTCCCTCTGTCGGGCACTGCAAGCCACACAGCCACTTGTGTCCCCTGTGTCCCTGGAGCCGCAGCGCGTTTTGGTTTTGGCGCGGACGGGCCCCTCTCGGCTTCCGTAGTCCATTTGCCCGGAGCCTGCCAGACCCCTTGCCCCAGGGGCGGGCCCTGCTGAGTTCCCTGAGTGCCTCCTGAGGTTCCTGCCACACCACCCTTGGGCCTGATGTGGTGCCACCTTGTGCGTAGAAGCCCTGCACACAGGCAACGAAGCCCCCAGGCCCGCGGGCGCGCTCCGACCCTGGAGCTCCCCTGGCTGGCTGCAGCCACAGGGAACGGGGGTTCTGAGTTGGCAGCCCCCATGTCTGAAGCATCCACGGGCAGTTCCCCGAAGGGCTGACACCGGCTGCGCCTCAGCAGCCAGACACCTCCCTCTCTCTGGTCGGGCACTGCAAGCCACACAGCCACTTGTGTCCCCTGTGTCCCTGGAGGCCGCAGCGCGTTTTGGGTTTTGGCGCGGACGGGCCCCTCTCGGCTTCCGTAGTCCATTTGCCCCCGGAGCCTGCCAGACCCCTTGCCCCAGGGGCGGGCCCTGCTGAGTCCCCGAGTGCCTCCTGTGTTCCTGCCACCACCCTTGGGCCGGGATGTGATGCCACCTTGTGCGTAGAAGCCCTGCACACAGGCAAGAAGCCCCTAGGCTCGCGGGCGCTGCCCGACCCTGGAGCCCCCCTGGCTGCTGCAGCAGCCACAGGGAACGGGGGTTCTGAGTTGGCAGCCCCCATTCCCGAAGCATCCACGGGCAGTTCCCCGAAGGGCTGACACCGGCTGCGCCTCAGCAGCCAGACAACCTCACCTCCCTCTGGTCGGGCACTGCAAGCCACACAGCCACTTGTGTCCCCTGTGTCCCTGGAGGCCGCAGCGCGTTTTGGGTTTTGGCGCGGACGGGCCCCTCTCGGCTTCCGTAGTCCATTTGCCCCCGGAGCCTGCCAGACCCCTTGCCCCAGGGGCGGGCCCTGCTGAGTCCCCGAGCGCCTCCTGAGTTCCTGCCACCAACCCTTGGGCCGGGATGTGGTGCCCACCTTGTGCGTAGAAGCCCTGCACACAGGCAAGAAGCCCCCAGGCCCCGCGGGCGCGACTCGACCCTGGAGCCCCCTGGCTGGCTGCAGCCACAGGGAACGGGGGTTCTGAGTTGGCAGCCCCCATTCCCGAAGCATCCACGGGCAGTTCCCCGAAGGGCTGACAACCGGCTGCGCCTCAGCAGCAGACAACCTCCCTCCCTCTGGTCGGGCACTGCAAGCCACACAGCCACTTGTGTCCCCTGTGTCCCTGGAGGCCGCAGCGCGTTTTGGGTTTTGGCTGCGGACGGGCCCCTCTCGGCTTCCGTAGATCCATTTGCCCCGGAGCCTGCCAGACCCCTGGCCCGAGAGGCAGGCCCTGCTGAGTCCCCGAGCGCCTCCTGAGTTCCTGCCACCACCCTTGTCCGGGATGAGGTGCCACCTTGTGCGTAGAAGCCCTGCACACAGGCAAGAAGCCCCCCAGGCCCGCGGGCGCTCCCGACCCTGGAGCCCCCTGGCTGGCTGCAGCCACAGGGAACGGGGGTTCTGAGTTGGCAGCCCCCATTCCCGAAGCATCCAAGGGCAGTTCCCCGAAGGGCTGACACCGGCTGCGCCTCAGCAGCCAGACAACCTCCCTCCCTCTGGTCGGGCACTGCAAGCCACACAGCCACTTGTGTCCCCTGTGTCCCTGGAGGCCGCAGCGCGTTTTGGGTTTTGGCGCGGACGGGCCCCTCTCGCTTCCGTAGTCCATTTGCCCCGGAGCCTGCCAGACCCCTTGCCCCAGGGGCGGGCCCTGCTGAGTCCCTGAGTGCCTCCTGAGTTCCTGCCACCACCCTTGGGCCGGGATGTGGTGCCACCTTGTGCGTAGAAGCCCTGCACACAGGCAAGAAGCCCCCCAGGCCCGCGGGCGCGCCCGACCCTGGAGCCCCCTGGCTGGCTGCAGCACAGGGAACGGGGGTTCTGAGTTGGCAGCCCCCATTCCCGAAGCATCCACGGGCAGTTCCCCGAAGGGCTGACACCGGCTGGCGCCTCAGCAGCCAGACAACCTCCCTCCCTCTGGTCGGGCACTGCAAGCCACACAGCCACTTGTGTCCCCTGTGTCCCTGGAGGCCGCAGCGCGTTTTGGGTTTTGGCGCGGACGGGCCCCTCTCGGCTTCCGTAGTCCATTTGCCCCGGAGCCTGCCAGACCCCTTGCCCCAGGGGCGGGCCTGCTGAGTCCCTCGAGTGCCTCCTGTGTTCCTGCCACCACCCTTGGGCCGGGATGTGGTGCCACCTTGTGCGTAGAAGCCCTGCACACAGGCAAGAAGCCCCCCAGGCCCGCGGGCGCACCCGACCCTGGAGCCCCCTGGCTGGCTGCAGCCACAGGGAACGGGGGTTCTGAGTTGGCAGCCCCCATTCCCGAAGCATCCACGGGCAGTTCCCCGAAGGGCTGACACCGGCTGCGCCTCAGCAGCCAGACAACCTCCCTCCCTCTGGTCGGGCACTGCAAGCCACACAGCCACTTGTGTCCCCTGTGTCCCTGGAGGCCGCAGCGCGTTTTGGGTTTTGGCGCGGACGGGCCCCTCTCGGCTTCCGTAGTCCATTTGCCCCGGAGCCTGCCAGACCCATTGCCCCAGGGGCGGGCCCTGCTGAGTCCCTGAGTGCCTCCTGAGTTCCTGCCACCACCCTTGGGCCGGGATGTGGTGCCACCTTTGTGCGTAGAAGCCCTGCACACAGGCAAGAAGCCCCCCAGGCCGCGGGCGCGCCCGACCCTGGAGCCCCCTGGCTGGCTGCAGCCACAGGGAACGGGGGTTCTGAGTTGGCAGCCCCCATTCCCGAAGCATCCACGGGCAGTTCCCCGAAGGGCTGACACCGGCTGCGCCTCAGCAGCCAGACAACCTCCCTCCCTCTGGTCGGGCACTGCAAGCCACACAGCCACTTGTGTCCCCTGTGTCCCTGGAGGCCGCAGCGCGTTTTGGGTTTTGGCGCGGACGGGCCCCTCTCGGCTTCCGTAGTCCATTTGCCCGGAGCCTGCCAGACCCCTTGCCCCAGGGGCGGGCCACTGCTGAGTCCCCGAGCGCCTCCTGAGTTCCTGCCACCACCCTTGGGCCGGGATGTGGTGCCACCTTGTGCGTAGAAGCCCTGCACACAGGCAAGAAGCCCCTAGGCCCGCGGGCGCGCCCGACCCTGGAGCCCCCTGGCTGGCTGCAGCCACAGGGAACGGGGGTTCTGAGTTGGCAGCCCCCATTCCCGAAGCATCCACGGGCAGTTCCCCGAAGGGCTGACACCGGCTGCGCCTCAGCAGCCAGACAACCTCCCTCCCTCTGGTCGGGCACTGCAAGCCACACAGCCACTTGTGTCCCCTGTGTCCCTGGAGGCCGCAGCGCGTTTTGGGTTTTGGCGCGGACGGGCCCCTCTCGGCTTCCGTAGTCCATTTGCCCCGGAGCCTGCCAGACCCCTGGCCCGAGAGGCGGGCCCTGCTGAGTCCCCGAGCGCCTCCTGAGTTCCTGCACCCACCCTTGGTCCGGGATGAGGTGCCACCTTGTGCGTAGAAGCCCTGCACACAGGCAAGAAGCCCCCCAGGCCCGCGGGCGCTCCCGACCCTGGAGCCCCCTGGCTGGCTGCAGCCACAGGGAACGGGGGTTCTGAGTTGGCAGCCCCCATTCCCGAAGCATCCAAGGGCAGTTCCCCGAAGGGCTGACACCGGCTGCGCCTCAGCAGCCAGACAACCTCCCTCCCTCTGGTCGGGCACTGCAAGCCACACAGCCACTTGTGTCCCCTGTGTCCCTGGAGGCCGCAGCGCGTTTTGGGTTTTGGCGCGGACGGGCCCCTCTCGGCTTCCGTAGTCCATTTGCCCCGGAGCCTGCCAGACCCCTTGCCCCAGGGGCGGGCCCTGCTGAGTCCCTGAGTGCCTCCTGAGTTCCTGCCACCACCCTTGGGCCGGGATGTGGTGCCACCTTGTGCGTAGAAGCCCTGCACACAGGCAAGAAGCCCCCCAGGCCCGCGGGCGCGCCCGACCCTGGAGCCCCCTGGCTGGCTGCAGCCACAGGGAACGGGGGTTCTGAGTTGGCAGCCCCCATTCCCGAAGCATCCACGGGCAGTTCCCCGAAGGGCTGACACCGGCTGCGCCCTCAGCAGCCAGACAACCTCCTCCCTCTGGTCGGGCACTGCAAGCCACACAGCCACTTGTGTCCCCTGTGTCCCTGGAGGCCGCAGCGCGTTTTGGGTTTTGGCGCGGACGGGCCCCTCTCGGCTTCCGTAGTCCATTTGCCCCGGAGCCTGCCAGACCCCTTGCCCAGGGGCGGGCCCTGCTGAGTCCCCGAGTGCCTCCTGTGTTCCTGCCACCACCCTTGGGCCGGGATGTGGTGCCACCTTGTGCGTAGAAGCCCTGCACACAGGCAAGAAGCCCCCCAGGCCCGCGGGCGCACCCGACCCTGGAGCCCCCTGGCTGGCTGCAGCCACAGGGAACGGGGGTTCTGAGTTGGCAGCCCCCATTCCCGAAGCATCCACGGGCAGTTCCCCGAAGGGCTGACACCGGCTGCGCCTCAGCAGCCAGACAACCTCCCTCCCTCTGGTCGGGCACTGCAAGCCACACAGCCACTTGTGTCCCCTGTGTCCCTGAGGCCGCAGCGCGTTTGGGTTTTTGGCGCGGACGGGCCCCTCTCGGCTTCCGTAGTCCATTTGCCCCGGAGCCTGCCAGACCCATTGCCCCAGGGGCGGGCCCTGCTGAGTCCCTGAGTGCCTCCTGAGTTCCTGCCACCACCCTTGGGCCGGGATGTGGTGCCACCTTGTGCGTAGAAGCCCTGCACACAGGCAAGAAGCCCCCCAGGCCCGCGGCGCGCCCGACCCTGGAGCCCCCTGGCTGGCTGCAGCCACAGGGAACGGGGGGTTCTGAGTTGGCAGCCCCCATTCCCGAAGCATCCACGGGCAGTTCCCCGAAGGGCTGACACCGGCTGCGCCTCAGCAGCCAGACAACCTCCCTCCCTCTGGTCGGCACTGCAAGCCACACAGCCACTTGTGTCCCCTGTGTCCCTGGAGGGCCGCAGCGCGTTTTGGGTTTTTGCGCGGACGGGCCCCTCTCGGCTTCCGTAGTCCATTTGCCCCGGAGCCTGCCAGACCCCTTGCCCCAGGGGCGGGCCCTGCCTGAGTCCCCGAGTGCCTCCTGAGTTCCTGCCACCACCCTTGGGCCGGGATGTGGTGCCACCTTGTGTGTAGAAGCCCTGCACACAGGCAAGAAGCCCCTAGGCCCGCGGGCGCGCCCGACCCTGGAGCCCCCTGGCTGGCTGCAGCCACAGGGAACGGGGGTTCTGAGTTGGCAGCCCCCCATTCCCGAAGCATCCACGGGCAGTTCCCCGAAGGGCTGACACCGGCTGCGCCTCAGCAGCCAGACAACCTCCCTCCCTCTGGTCGGGCACTGCAAGCCACACAGCCACTTGTGTCCCCTGTGTCCCTGGAGGCCGCAGCGCGTTTGGGGTTTTGGCGCGGACGGGCCCCTCTCGGCTTCCGTAGTCCATTTGCCCCGGAGCCTGCCAGACCCCTTGCCCCAGGGGCGGGCCCTGCTGAGTCCCCGAGTGCCTCCTGAGTTCCTGCCACCACCCTTGGGCCGGGATGTGGTGCCACCTTGTGCGTAGAAGCCCTGCACACAGGCAAGAAGCCCCTAGGCCCGCGGGCGCGCCCGACCCTGGAGCCCCCTGGCTGGCTGCAGCCACAGGGAACGGGGGTTCTGAATTGGCAGCCCCCATTCCCGAAGCATCCACGGGCAGTTCCCCGAAGGGCTGACACCGGCTGCGCCTCAGCAGCCAGACAACCTCCCTCCCTCTGGTCGGGCACTGCAAGCCACACAGCCACTTGTGTCCCCTGTGTCCCTGGAGGCCGCAGCGCGTTTTGGGTTTTGGCGCGGACGGGCCCCTCTCGGCTTCCGTAGTCCATTTGCCCCGGAGCCTGCCAGACCCCTTGCCCCAGGGGCGGGCCCTGCTGAGTCCCCGAGTGCCTCCTGAGTTCCTGCCACCACCCTTGGGCCGGGATGTGGTGCCACCTTGTGCGTAGAAGCCCTGCACACAGGCAAGAAGCCCCCCAGGCCCGCGGGCGCGCCCGACCCTGGAGCCCCCTGGCTGGCTGCAGCCACAGGGAACGGGGGTTCTGAGTTGCAGCCCCCATTCCCGAAGCATCCACGGGCAGTTCCCCGAAGGGCTGACACCGGCTGCGCCTCAGCAGCCAGACAACCTCCCTCCCTCTGGTCGGGCACTGCAAGCCACACAGCCACTTGTGTCCCCTGTGTCCCTGGAGGCCGCAGCGCGTTTTGGGTTTTGGCGCGGACGGGCCCCTCTCGGCTTCCGTAGTCCATTTGCCCCGGAGCCTGCCAGACCCCTTGCCCCAGGGGCGGGCCCTGCTGAGTCCCCGAGTGCCTCCTGAGTTCCTGCCACCACCCTTGGGCCGGGATGTGGTGCCACCTTGTGCGTAGAAGCCCTGCACACAGGCAAGAAGCCCCCCAGGCCCGCTGGGCGCGCCCGACCCTGGAGCCCCCTGGCTGGCTGCAGCCACAGGGAACGGGGGTACTGAGTTGGCAGCCCCCATTCCCGAAGCATCCACGGGCAGTTCCCCGAAGGGCTGACACCGGCTGCGCCTCAGCAGCCAGACAACCTCCCTCCCTCTGGTCGGGCACTGCAAGCCACACAGCCACTTGTGTCCCCTGTGTCCCTGGAGGCCGCAGCGCATTTTGGGTTTTGGCGCGGACGGGCCCCTCTCGGCTTCCGTAGTCCATTTGCCCCCGGAGCCTACCAGACCCCTGGCCCCAGGGGCGGGCCCTGCAGAGTCCCCGAGCGCCTCCTGGGTTCCTGCCACCCACCCTTGGGCCGGGATGAGTGCCACCTTGTGCGTAGAAGCCTGCACACAGGCAAGAAGCCCCCCAGGCCCGCGGGCGCGCCCGACCCTGGAGCCCCCTGGCTGGCTGCAGCCACAGGGAACGGGGGTTCTGAGTTGGCAGCCCCCATTCCCGAAGCATCCACGGGCAGTTCCCCGAAGGGCTGACACCGGCTGCGCCTCAGCAGCCAGACAACCTCCCTCCCTCTGGTCGGGCACTGCAAGCCACACAGCCACTTGTGTCCCCTGTGTCCCTGGAGGCCGCAGCGCGTTTTGGGTTTTGGCGCGGACGGGCCCCTCATCGGCTTCCGTAGTCCATTTGCCCCGGAGCCTGCCAGACCCCTTGCCCCAGGGGCGGGCCCTGCTGAGTCCCTGAGTGCCTCCTGAGTTCCTGCCACCACCCTTGGGCCGGGATGTGGTGCCACCTTGTGCGTAGAAGCCCTGCACACAGGCAAGAAGCCCCCCAGGCCCGCGGCGCGCCCGACCCTGGAGCCCCCTGGCTGGCTGCAGCCACAGGGAACGGGGGTTCTGAGTTGGCAGCCCCCATTCCCGAAGCATCCACGGGCAGTTCCCCGAAGGGCTGACACCGGCTGCGCCTCAGCAGCCAGACAACCTCCCTCCCTCTGGTCGGGCACTGCAAGCCACACAGCCACTTGTGTCCCCTGTGTCCCTGGAGGCCGCAGCGCGTTTTGGGTTTTGGCGCGGACGGGCCCCTCTCGGCTTCCGTAGTCATTTGCCCCGGAGCCTGCCAGACCCCTTGCCCCAGGGGCGGGCCCTGCTGAGTCCCCGAGTGCCTCCTGAGTTCCTGCCACCACCCTTGGGCCGGGATGTGGTGCCACCATTGTGCGTAGAAGCCCCTGCACACAGGCAAGAAGCCCCCCAGGCCCGCGGGCGCGCCCGCCCCTGGAGCCCCCTGGCTGGCTGCAGCCACAGGGAACGGGGGTTCTGAGTTGGCAGCCCCCATTCTTGAAGCATCCACGGGCAGTTCCCCGAAGGGCTGACACCGGCTGCGCCTCAGCAGCCAGACAACCTCCCTCTCTCTGGTCGGGCACTGCAAGCCACACAGCCACTTGTGTCCCCTGTGTCCCTGGAGGCCGCAGCGCGTTTTGGGTTTTGGCGCGGACGGGCCCCTCTCGGCTTCCGTAGTCCATTTGCCCCGGAGCCTGCCAGACCCTTGCCCCAGGGGCGGGCCCTGCTGAGTCCCCGAGTGCCTCCTGTGTTCCTGCCACCACCCTTGGGCCGGGATGTGGTGCCACCTTGTGCGTAGAAGCCCTGCACACAGGCAAGAAGCCCCCCAGGCCCGCGGGCGCACCCGACCCTGGAGCCCCGGGCTGGCTGCAGCCACAGGGAACGGGGGTTCTGAGTTGGCAGCCCCCATTCCCGAAGCATCCACGGGCAGTTCCCCGAAGGGCTGACACCGCTGCGCCTCAGCAGCCAGACAACCTCCCTCCCTCTGGTCGGGCACTGCAAGCCACACAGCCACTGTGTCCCTGTGTCCCTGGAGGCCGCAGCGCGTTTTGGGTTTGGCGCGGACGGGCC
This sequence comes from Lepus europaeus, assembly GCF_033115175.1. Lineage (NCBI taxonomy): Eukaryota > Metazoa > Chordata > Mammalia > Lagomorpha > Leporidae > Lepus > Lepus europaeus. The sequence goes on from NW_026909310.1 coordinate 10,218, forward strand.
CCTCTCGGCTTCCGTAGTCCATTTGCCCCGGAGCCTGCCAGACCCCTTGCCCCAGGGGCGGGCCCTGCTGAGTCCCCGAGTGCCTCCTGAGTTCCTGCCACCACCCTTGGGCCGGGATGTGGTGCCACCTTGTGCGTAGAAGCCCTGCACACAGGCAAGAAGCCCCCCAGGCCCGCGGGCGCGCCCGACCCTGGAGCCCCCTGGCTGGCTGCAGCCACAGGGAACGGGGGTTCTGAGTTGGCAGCCCCCATTCCCGAAGCATCCACGGGCAGTTCCCCGAAGGGCTGACACCGGCTGCGCCTCAGCAGCCAGACAACCTCCCTCCTCTGGTCGGGCACTGCAAGCCACACAGCCACTTGTGTCCCCTGTGTCCCTGGAGGCCGCAGCGCGTTTTGGGTTTTGGCGCGGACGGGCCCCTCTCGGCTTCCGTAGTCCATTTGCCCCGGAGCCTGCCAGACCCCTTGCCCCAGGGGCGGGCCCTGCTGAGTCCCCGAGTGCCTCCTGAGTTCCTGCACCACCCTTGGGCCGGGATGTGGTGCCACCTTGTGCGTAGAAGCCCTGCACACAGGCAAGAAGCCCCCCAGGCCCGCGGGCGCGCCCGACCCTGGAGCCCCCTGGCTGGCTGCAGCCACAGGGAACGGGGGTACTGAGTTGGCAGCCCCCATTCCCGAAGCATCCACGGGCAGTTCCCCGAAGGGCTGACACCGGCTGCGCCTCAGCAGCCAGACAACCTCCCTCCCTCTGGTCGGGCACTGCAAGCCACACAGCCACTTGTGTCCCCTGTGTCCCTGGAGGCCGCAGCGCATTTTGGGTTTTGGCGCGGACGGGCCCCTCTCGGCTTCCGTAGTCCATTTGCCCCCGGAGCCTAGCCAGACCCCTGGCCCCAGGGGCGGGACCTGCAGAGTCCCCGAGCGCCTCCTGGGTTCCTGCCACCACCCTTGGGCCGGGATGAGGTGCCACCTTGTGCGTAGAAGCCCTGCACACAGGCAAGAAGCCCCCCAGGCCCCGCGGGCGCGCCCGACCCTGGAGCCCCTGGCTGGCTGCAGCCACAGGGAACGGGGGTTCTGAGTTGGCAGCCCCCATTCCCGAAGCATCCACGGGCAGTTCCCCGAAGGGCTGACACCGGCTGCGCCTCAGCAGCCAGACAACCTCCCTCCCTCTGGTCGGGCACTGCAAGCCACACAGCCACTTGTGTCCCCTGTGTCCCTGGAGGCCGCAGCGCGTTTTGGGTTTTGGCGCGGACGGGCCCCTCTCGGCTTCCGTAGTCCATTTGCCCCGGAGCCTGCCAGACCCCTTGCCCCAGGGGCGGGCCCTGCTGAGTCCCTGAGTGCCTCCTGAGTTCCTGCCACCACCCTTGGGCCGGGATGTGGTGCCACCTTGTGCGTAGAAGCCCTGCACACAGGCAAGAAGCCCCCCAGGCCCGCGGGGCGCGCCCGACCCTGGAGCCCCCTGGCTGGCTGGCAGCCACAGGGAACGGGGGTTCTGAGTTGGCAGCCCCCATTCCCGAAGCATCCACGGGCAGTTCCCCGAAGGGCTGACACCGGCTGCGCCTCAGCAGCCAGACAACCTCCCTCCCTCTGGTCGGGCACTGCAAGCCACACAGCCACTTGTGTCCCCTGTGTCCCTGGAGGCCGCAGCGCGTTTTGGGTTTTGGCGCGGACGGGCCCCTCTCGGCTTCCGTAGTCCATTTGCCCCGGAGCCTGCCAGACCCCTTGCCCCAGGGGCGGGCCCTGCTGAGTCCCCGAGTGCCTCCTGAGTTCCTGCCACCACCCTTGGGCCGGGATGTGGTGCCACCTTGTGCGTAGAAGCCCTGCACACAGGCAAGAAGCCCCCCAGGCCCGCGGGCGCGCCCGAGCCCTGGAGCCCCCTGGCTGGCTGCAGCCACAGGGAACGGGGGTTCTGAGTTGGCAGCCCCCATTCTTGAAGCATCCACGGGCAGTTCCCCGAAGGGCTGACACCGGCTGCGCCTCAGCAGCCAGACAACCTCCCTCTCTCTGGTCGGGCACTGCAAGCCACACAGCCACTTGTGTCCCCTGTGTCCCTGGAGGCCGCAGCGCGTTTTGGGTTTTGGCGCGGACGGGCCCCTCTCGGCTTCCGTAGTCCATTTGCCCCGGAGCCTGCCAGACCCCTTGCCCCAGGGGCGGGCCCTGCTGAGTCCCGAGTGCCTCCTGTGTTCCTGCCACCACCCTTGGGCCGGGATGTGGTGCCACCTTGTGCGTAGAAGCCCTGCACACAGGCAAGAAGCCCCCCAGGCCCGCGGGCGCACCCGACCCTGGAGCCCCCGGGCTGGCTGCAGCCACAGGGAACGGGGGTTCTGAGTTGGCAGCCCCCATTCCCGAAGCATCCACGGGCAGTTCCCCGAAGGGCTGACTCCGGCTGCGCCTCAGCAGCCAGACAACCTCCCTCCCTCTGGTCGGGCACTGCAAGCCACACAGCCACTTGTGTCCCCTGTGTCCCTGGAGGCCGCAGCGCGTTTTGGGTTTTGGCGCGGACGGGCCCCTCTCGGCTTCCGTAGTCCATTTGCCCCGGAGCCTGCCAGACCCCTTGCCCCAGGGGCGGGCCCTGCTGAGTCCCCGAGCGCCTCCTGAGTTCCTGCCACCACCCTTGGGCCGGGATGTGGTGCCACCTTGCTGCGTAGAAGCCCTGCACACAGGCAAGAAGCCCCTAGGCCCGCGGGCGCGCCCGACCCTGGAGCCCCTGGCTGGCTGCAGCCACAGGGAACGGGGGTTCTGAGTTGGCAAGCCCCCATTCCCGAAGCATCCACGGGCAGTTCCCCGAAGGGCTGACACCGGCTGCGCCTCAGCAGCCAGACAACCTCCCTCCCTCTGGTCGGGCACTGCAAGCCACACAGCCACTTGTGTCCCCTGTGTCCCTGAGGGCCGCAGCGCGTTTTGGGTTTTGGCGCGGACGGGCCCCTCTCGGCTTCCGTAGTCCATTGCCCCGGAGCCTGCCAGACCCCTGGCCCGAGAGGCGGGCCCTGCTGAGTCCCCGAGCGCCTCCTGAGTTCCTGCCACCACCCTTGGTCCGGGATGAGGTGCCCACCTTGTGCGTAGAAGCCTGCGACACAGCAAGAAGCCCCCCAGGCCCGCGGGCGCTCCCGACCCTGGAGCCCCCTGGCTGGCTGCAGCCACAGGAACGGGGGTTCTGAGTTGGCAGCCCCCATTCCCGAAGCATCCAAGGGCAGTTCCCCGAAGGGCTGACACCGGCTGCGCCTCAGCAGCCAGACAACCTCCCTCCCTCTGGTCGGGCACTGCAAGCCACACAGCCACTTGTGTCCCCTGTGTCCCTGAGGCCGCAGCGCGTTTTGGTTTTGGCGCGGACGGGCCCCTCTCGGCTTCCGTAGTCCATTTGCCCCGAGCCTGCCAGACCCCTTGCCCCAGGGGCGGCCCTGCTGAGTCCCTGAGTGCCTCCTGAGTTCCTGCCACCACCCTTGGCCGGGATGTGGTGCCACCTTGTGCGTAGAAGCCCTGCACACAGGCAAGAAGCCCCCCAGGTCCCGCGGGCGCGCCCGACCCTGGAGCCCCCTGGCTGGCAGCAGCCACAGGGAACGGGGGTTCTGAGTTGGCAGCCCCCATTCTTGAAGTATCCACGGGCAGTTCCCCGAAGGGCTGACACCGGCTGCGCCTCAGCAGCCAGACAACCTCCCTCTCTCTGGTCGGGCACTGCAAGCCACACAGCCACTTGTGTCCCCTGTGTCCCTGGAGGCCGCAGCGCGTTTTGGGTTTTGGCGCGGACGGGCCCCTCTCGGCTTCCGTAGTCCATTTGCCCCGGAGCCTGCCAGACCCCTTGCCCCAGGGGCGGGCCCTGCTGAGTCCCCGAGTGCCTCCTGTGTTCCTGCCACCACCCTTGGGCCGGGATGTGGTGCCACCTTGTGCGTAGAAGCCTGCACACAGGCAAGAAGCCCCCCAGGCCCGCGGGCGCGCCCGACCCTGGAGCCCCCTGGCTGGCTGCAGCCACAGGGAACGGGGGTTCTGAGTTGGCAGCCCCCATTCCCGAAGCATCCACGGGCAGTTCCCCGAAGGGCTGACACCGGCTGCGCCTCAGCAGCCAGACAACCTCCCTCCCTCTGGTCGGGCACTGCAAGCCACACAGCCACTTGTGTCCCCTGTGTCCCTGGAGGCCGCAGCGCGTTTTGGGTTTTGGCGCGGACGGGCCCCTCTCGGCTTCCGTAGTCCATTTGCCCCGGAGCCTGCCAGACCCCTTGCCCCAGGGGCGGGCCCTGCTGAGTCCCTGAGTGCCTCCTGAGTTCCTGCCACCACCCTTGGGCCGGGATGTGGTGCCACCTTGTGCGTAGAAGCCCTGCACACAGGCAAGAAGCCCCCCAGGCCCGCGGGCGCGCCCGACCCTGGAGCCCCCTGGCTGGCTGCAGCCACAGGGAACGGGGGTTCTGAGTTGGCAGCCCCCATTCCCGAAGCATCCACGGGCAGTTCCCCGAAGGGCTGACACCGGCTGCGCCTCAGCAGCCAGACAACCTCCCTCCCTCTTGTCGGGCACTGCAAGCCACACAGCCACTTGTGTCCCCTGTGTCCCTGGAGGCCGCAGCGCGTTTTGGGTTTTGGCGCGGACGGGCCCCTCTCGGCTTCCGTAGTCCATTTGCCCCGGAGCCTGCCAGACCCCTTGCCCCAGGGGCGGGCCCTGCTGAGTCCCCGAGTGCCTCCTGAGTTCCTGCACCAACCCTTGGCCGGGATGTGGTGCCACCTTGTGTGTAGAAGCCCTGCACACAGGCAAGAAGCCCCTAGGCCCGCGGGCGCGCCCGACCCTGGAGCCCCCTGGCTGGCTGCAGCCACAGGGAACGGGGGTTCTGAGTTGGCAGCCCCCATTCCCGAAGCATCCACGGGCAGTTCCCCGAAGGGCTGACACCGGCTGCGCCTCAGCAGCCAGACAACCTCCCTCCCTCTGGTCGGGCACTGCGAAGCCACACAGCCACTTGTGTCCCCTGTGTCCCTGGAGGCCGCAGCGCGTTTGGGGTTTTGGCGTGGACGGGCCCCTCTCGGCTTCCGTAGTCCATTTCCCCCGGAGCCTGCCAGACCCCTTGCCCCAGGGGCGGGCCCTGCTGAGTCCCCGAGTGCCTCCTGAGTTCCTGCCACCACCCTTGGGCCGGATGTGGTGCCACCTTGTGCGTAGAAGCCCTGCACACAGGCAAGAAGCCCCTAGGCCCGCGGGCGCGCCCGACCCTGGAGCCCCCTGGCTGGCTGCAGCCACAGGGAACGGGGGTTCTGAATTGGCAGCCCCCATTCCGAAGCATCCACGGGCAGTTCCCCGAAGGGCTGACACCGGCTGCGCCTCAGCAGCCAGACAACCTCCCTCCCTGTCGGGCACTGCAAGCCACACAGCCACTTGTGTCCCCTGTGTCCCTGGAGGCCGCAGCGCATTTTGGGTTTTGGCGCGACGGGCCCCTCTCGGCTTCCGTAGTCCATTTGCCCCGGAGCCTGCCAGACCCCTTGCCCAGGGGCGGGCCCTGCTGAGTCCCCGAGTGCCTCCTGAGTTCCTGCCACCACCCTTGGCCGGGATGTGGTGCCACCTTGTGCGTAGAAGCCCTGCACACAGGCAAGAAGCCCCCCAGGCCCGCGGGCGCGCCCGACCCTGGAGCCCCCTGGCTGGCTGCAGCCACAGGAACGGGGGTTCTGAGTTGGCAGCCCCCATTCCCGAAGCATCCACGGGCAGTTCCCCGAAGGGCTGACACCGGCTGCGCCTCAGCAGCCAGACAACCTCCCTCCCTCTGGTCGGGCACTGCAAGCCACACAGCCACTTGTGTCCCCTGTGTCCCTGGAGGCCGCAGCGCGTTTTGGGTTTTGGCGCGGACGGGCCCCTCTCGGCTTCCGTAGTCCATTTGCCCGGAGCCTGCCAGACCCCTTGCCCCAGGGGCGGGCCCTGCTGAGTCCCCGAGTGCCTCCTGAGTTCCTGCCACCACCCTTGGGCCGGGATGTGGTGCCACCTTGTGCGTAGAAGCCCTGCACACAGGCAAGAAGCCCCCCAGGCCCGCGGGCGCGCCCGACCCTGGAGCCCCCTGGCTGGCTGCAGCCACAGGGAACGGGGTACTGAGTTGGCAGCCCCCATTCCCGAAGCATCCACGGGCAGTTCCCCGAAGGGCTGACACCGGCTGCGCCTCAGCAGCCAGACAACCTCCCTCCCTCTGGTCGGGCACTGCAAGCCACACAGCCACTTGTGTCCCCTGTGTCCCTGGAGGCCGCAGCGCATTTTGGGTTTTGGCGCGGACGGGCCCCTCTCGGCTTCCGTAGTCCATTTGCCCCGGAGCCTACCAGACCCCTGGCCCCAGGGGCGGGCCCTGCAGAGTCCCCGAGCGCCTCCTGGGTTCCTGCCACCACCCTTGGGCCGGGATGAGGTGCCACCTTGTGCGTAGAAGCCCTGCACACAGGCAAGAAGCCCCCCAGGCCCGCGGGCGCGCCCGACCCTGGAGCCCCCTGGCTGGCTGCAGCCACAGGGAACGGGGGTTCTGAGTTGGCAGCCCCCCATTCCCGAAGCATCCACGGGCAGTTCCCCGAAGGGCTGACACCGGCTGCGCCTCAGCAGCCAGACAACCTCCCTCCCTCTGGTCGGGCACTGCAAGCCACACAGCCACTTGTGTCCCCTGTGTCCCTGAGGCCGCAGCGCGTTTTGGGTTTTGGCGCGGACGGGCCCCTCTCGGCTTCCGTAGTCCATTTGCCCCGGAGCCTGCCAGACCCCTTGCCCCAGGGCGGGCCCTGCTGAGTCCCTGAGTGCCTCCTGAGTTCCTGCCACCACCCTTGGGCCGGGATGTGGTGCCACCTTGTGCGTAGAAGCCCTGCACACAGGCCAAGAAGCCCCCCAGGCCCGCGGAGCGCGCCCCACCCTGGAGCCCCCTGGCTGGCTGCAGCCACAGGGAACGGGGGTTCTGAGTTGGCAGCCCCCATTCTTGAAGCATCCACGGGCAGTTCCCCGAAGGGCTGACACCGGCTGCGCCTCAGCAGCCAGACAACCTCCCTCTCTCTGGTCGGGCACTGCAAGCCACACAGCCACTTGTGTCCCCTGTGTCCCTGGAGGCCGCAGCGCGTTTTGGGTTTTGGCGCGGACGGGCCCCTCTCGGCTTCCGTAGTCCATTTGCCCCGGAGCCTGCCAGACCCCTTGCCCAGGGGCGGGCCCTGCTGAGTCCCCGAGTGCCTCCTGTATTCCTGCCACCACCCTTGGGCCGGGATGTGGTGCCACCTTGTGCGTAGAAGCCCTGCACACAGGCAAGAAGCCCCCCAGGCCGCGGGCGCACCCGACCCTGGAGCCCCCGGGCTGGCTGCAGCCACAGGGAACGGGGGTTCTGAGTTGGCAGCCCCCATTCCCGAAGCATCCACGGGCAGTTCCCCGAAGGGCTGACACCGGCTGCGCCTCAGCAGCCAGACAACCTCCCTCCCTCTGGTCGGGCACTGCAAGCCACACAGCCACTTGTGTCCCCTGTGTCCCTGGAGGCCGCAGCGCGTTTTGGGTTTTGGCGCGGACGGGCCCCTCTCGGCTTCCGTAGTCCATTTGCCCCGGAGCCTGCCAGACCCCTTGCCCCAGGGGCGGGCCCTGCTGAGTCCCTGAGTGCCTCCTGAGTTCCTGCCACCACCCTTGGGCCGGGATGTGGTGCCACCTTGTGCGTAGAAGCCCTGCACACAGGCAAGAAGCCCCCCAGGCCCGCGGGCGCGCCCGACCCTGGAGCCCCCTGGCTGGCTGCAGCCACAGGGAACGGGGGTTCTGAGTTGGCAGCCCCCATTCCCGAAGCATCCACGGGCAGTTCCCCGAAGGGCTGACACCGGCTGCGCCTCAGCAGCCAGACAACCTCCCTCCCTCTGGTCGGGCACTGCAAGCCACACAGCCACTTGTGTCCCCTGTGTCCCTGGAGGCCGCAGCGCGTTTTGGGTTTTGGCGCGGACGGGCCCCTCTCGGCTTCCGTAGTCCATTTGCCCCGGAGCCTGCCAGACCCCTTGCCTCAGGGGCGGGCCCTGCTGAGTCCCCGAGTGCCTCCTGAGTTCCTGCCACCACCCTTGGGCCGGGATGTGGTGCCACCTTGTGCGTAGAAGCCCTGCACACAGGCAAGAAGCCCCTAGGCCCGCGGGCGCGCCCGACACTGGAGCCCCCTGCTGGCTGCAGCCACAGGGAACGGGGGTTCTGAGTTGGCAGCCCCCATTCCCGAAGCATCCACGGGCAGTTCCCCGAAGGGCTGACACCGGCTGCGCCTCAGCAGCCAGACAACCTCCCTCCCTCTGGTCGGGCACTGCAAGCCACACAGCCACTTGTGTCCCCTGTGTCCCTGGAGGCCGCAGCGCGTTTGGGGTTTTGGCGCGGACGGGCCCCTCTCGGCTTCCGTAGTCCATTTGCCCCGGAGCCTGCCAGACCCCTTGCCCCAGGGGCGGGCCCTGCTGAGTCCCCGAGTGCCTCCTGAGTTCCTGCCACCACCCTTGGGCCGGGATGTGGTGCCACCTTGTGCGTAGAAGCCCTGCACACAGGCAAGAAGCCCCCCAGGCCCGCGGGCGCGCCCGACCCTGGAGCCCCCTGGCTGGCTGCAGCCACAGGGAACGGGGGTTCTGAGTTGGCAGCCCCCATTCCCGAAGCATCCACGGGCAGTTCCCCGAAGGGCTGACACCGGCTGCGCCTCAGCAGCCAGACAACCTCCCTCCCTCTGGTCGGGCACTGCAAGCCACACAGCCACTTGTGTCCCCTGTGTCCCTGGAGGCCGCAGCGCGTTTTGGGTTTTGGCGCGGATGGGCCCCTCTCGGCTTCCGTAGTCCATTTGCCCCGGAGCCTGCCAGACCCCTTGCCCCAGGGGCGGGCCCTGCTGAGTCCCCGAGTGCCTCCTGAGTTCCTGCCACTACCCTTGGGCCGGGATGTGGTGCCACCTTGTGCGTAGAAGCCCTGCACACAGGCAAGAAGCCCCCCAGGCCCGCGGGCGCGCCCGACCCTGGAGCCCCCTGGCTGGCTGCAGCCACAGGGAACGGGGGTTCTGAGTTGGCAGCCCCCATTCCCGAAGCATCCACGGGCAGTTCCCCGAAGGGCTGACACCGGCTGCGCCTCAGCAGCCAGACAACCTCCCTCCCTCTGGTCGGGCACTGCAAGCCACACAGCCACTTGTGTCCCCTTTGTCCCTGGAGGCCGCAGCGCGTTTTGGGTTTTGGCGCGGACGGGCCCCTCTCGGCTTCCGTAGTCCATTTGCCCCGGAGCCTGCCAGACCCTTGGCCCCAGAGGCGGGCCCTGCTGAGTCCCCGAGCGCCTCCTGAGTTCCTGCCACCACCCTTGGGCCGGGATGAGGTGCCACCTTGTGCGTAGAAGCCCTGCACACAGGCAAGAAGCCCCCCAGGCCCGCGGGCGCGCCCGAACCTGGAGCCCCCTGGCTGGCTGCAGCCACAGGGAACGGGGGTACTGAGTTGGCAGCCCCCATTCCTGAAGCATCCACGGGCAGTTCCCCGAAGGGCTGACACCGGCTGCGCCTCAGCAGCCAGACAACCTCCCTCCCTCTGGTCGGGCACTGCAAGCCACACAGCCACTTGTGTCCCCTGTGTCCCTGGAGGCCGCAGCGCATTTTGGGTTTTGGCGCGGACGGGCCCCTCTCGGCTTCCGTAGTCCATTTGCCCACGGAGCCTACCAGACCCCTGGCCCCAGGGGCGGGCCCTGCAGAGTCCCCGAGCGCCTCCTGGGTTCCTGCCACCACCCTTGGGCCGGGATGAGGTGCCACCTTGTGCGTAGAAGCCCTGCACACAGGCAAGAAGCCCCCCAGGCCCGCGGGCGCGCCCGACCCTGGAGCCCCCTGGCTGGCTGCAGCCACAGGGAACGGGGGTTCTGAGTTGGCAGCCCCCATTCCCGAAGCATCCACGGGCAGTTCCCCGAAGGGCTGACACCGGCTGCGCCTCAGCAGCCAGACAACCTCCCTCCCTCTGGTTGGGCACTGCAAGCCACACAGCCACTTGTGTCCCCTTTGTCCCTGGAGGCCGCAGCGCGTTTTGGGTTTTGGCGCGGACGGGCCCCTCTCGGCTTCCGTAGTCCATTTGCCCCGGAGCCTGCCAGACCCCTGGCCCCAGAGGCGGGCCCTGCTGAGTCCCCGAGCGCCTCCTGAGTTCCTGCCACCACCCTTGGGCCGGGATGTGGTGCCACCTTGTGCGTAGAAGCCCTGCACACAGGCAAGAAGCCCCCCAGGCCCGCGGGCGCGCCCGACCCTGGAGCCCCCTGGCTGGCTGTAGCCACAGGGAACGGGGGTTCTGAGTTGGCAGCTCCCATTCCCGAAGCATCCACGGGCAGTTCCCCGAAGGGCTGACACCGGCTGCGCCTCAGCAGCCAGACAACCTCCCTCCCTCTGGTCGGGCACTGCAAGCCACACAGCCACTTGTGTCCCCTGTGTCCCTGGAGGCCGCAGCGCGTTTTGGGTTTTGGCGCGGACGGGCCCTTCTCGGCTTCCGTAGTCCATTTGCCCCGGAGCCTGCCAGACCCCTTGCCCCAGGGGCGGGCCCTGCTGAGTCCCCGAGTGCCTCCTGAGTTCCTGCCACCACCCTTGGGCCGGGATGTGGTGCCACCTTGTGCGTAGAAGCCCTGCACACAGGCAAGAAGCCCCTAGGCCCGCGGGCGCGCCCGACCCTGGAGCCCCCTGGCTGGCTGCAGCCACAGGGAACGGGGGTTCTGAGTTGGCAGCCCCCATTCCCGAAGCATCCACGGGCAGTTCCCCGAAGGGCTGACACCGGCTGCGCCTCAGCAGCCAGACAACCTCCCTCCCTCTGGTCGGGCACTGCAAGCCACACAGCCACTTGTGTCCCCTGTGTCCCTGGAGGCCGCAGCGCGTTTTGGGTTTTGGCGCGGACGGGCCCCTCTCGGCTTCCGTAGTCCATTTGCCCCGGAGCCTGCCAGACCCCTTGCCCCAGGGGCGGGCCCTGCTGAGTCCCCGAGTGCCTCCTGAGTTCCTGCCACCACCCTTGGGCCGGGATGTGGTGCCACCTTGTGCGTAGAAGCCCTGCACACAGGCAAGAAGCCCCTAGGCCCGCGGGCGCGCCTGACCCTGGAGCCCCCTGGCTGGCTGCAGCCACAGGGAACGGGGGTTCTGAGTTGGCAGCCCCCATTCCCGAAGCATCCACGGGCAGTTCCCCGAAGGGCTGACACCGGCTGCGCCTCAGCAGCCAGACAACCTCCCTCCCTCTGGTCGGGCACTGCAAGCCACACAGCCACTTGTGTCCCCTGTGTCCCTGGAGGCCGCAGCGCGTTTTGGGTTTTGGCGCGGACGGGCCCCTCTCGGCTTCCGTAGTCCATTTGCCCCGGAGCCTGCCAGACCCCTGGCCCCAGGGGCGGGCCCTGCTGAGTCCCAGAGCGCCTCCTGGGTTCCTGCCACCACCCTTGGGCCGGGATGAGGTGCCACCTTGTGCGTAGAAGCCCTGCACACAGGCAAGAAGCCCCCCAGGCCCGCGGGCGCGCCCGACCCTGGAGCCCCCTGGCTGGCTGCAGCCACAGGGAACGGGGGTTCTGAGTTGGCAGCCCCCATTCCCGAAGCATCCACGGGCAGTTCCCCGAAGGGCTGACACCGGCTGCGCCTCAGCAGCCAGACAACCTCCCTCCCTCTGGTCGGGCACTGCAAGCCACACAGCCACTTGTGTCCCCTGTGTCCCTGGAGGCCGCAGCGCGTTTGGGGTTTTGGCGCGGACGGGCCCCTCTCGGCTTCCGTAGTCCATTTGCCCCAGAGCCTGCCAGACCCCTTGCCCCAGGGGCGGGCCCTGCTGAGTCCCTGAGTGCCTCCTGAGTTCCTGCCACCACCCTTGGGCCGGGATGTGGTGCCACCTTGTGCGTAGAAGCCCTGCACACAGGCAAGAAGCCCCCCAGGCCCGCGGGCGCGCCCGACCCTGGAGCCCCCTGGCTGGCTGCAGCCACAGGGAACGGGGGTTCTGAGTTGGCAGCCCCCATTCCCGAAGCATCCACGGGCAGTTCCCCGAAGGGCTGACACCGGCTGCGCCTCAGCAGCCAGACAACCTCCCTCCCTCTGGTCGGGCACTGCAAGCCACACAGCCACTTGTGTCCCCTTTGTCCCTGGAGGCCGCAGCGCGTTTTGGGTTTTGGCGCGGACGGGCCCCTCTCGGCTTCCGTAGTCCATTTGCCCCGGAGCCTGCCAGACCCCTTGCCCCAGGGGCGGGCCCTGCTGAGTCCCTGAGTGCCTCCTGAGTTCCTGCCACCACCCTTGGGCCGGGATGTGGTGCCACCTTGTGCGTAGAAGCCCTGCACACAGGCAAGAAGCCCCCCAGGCCCGCGGGCGCGCCTGACCCTGGAGCCCCCTGGCTGGCTGCAGCCACAGGGAACGGGGGTTCTGAGTTGGCAGCCCCCATTCCCGAAGCATCCACGGGCAGTTCCCCGAAGGGCTGACACCGGCTGCGCCTCAGCAGCCAGACAACCTCCCTCCCTCTGGTCGGGCACTGCAAGCCACACAGCCACTTGTGTCCCCTGTGTCCCTGGAGGCCGCAGCGCGTTTTGGGTTTTGGCGCGGACGGGCCCCTCTCGGCTTCCGTAGTCCATTTGCCCCGGAGCCTGCCAGACCCCTTGCCCCAGGGGCGGGCCCTGCTGAGTCCAGGAGTGCCTCCTGAGTTCCTGCCACCACCCTTGGGCCGGGATGTGGTGCCACCTTGTGCGTAGAAGCCCTGCACACAGGCAAGAAGCCCCCCAGGCCCGCGGGCGCGCCCGACCCTGGAGCCCCCTGGCTGGCTGCAGCCACAGGGAACGGGGGTTCTGAGTTGGCAGCCCCCATTCCCGAAGCATCCACGGGCAGTTCCCCGAAGGGCTGACACCGGCTGCGCCTCAGCAGCCAGACAACCTCCCTCCCTCTGGTCGGGCACTGCAAGCCACACAGCCACTTGTGTCCCCTGTGTCCCTGGAGGCCGCAGCGCGTTTGGGGTTTTGGCGCGGACGGGCCCCTCTCGGCTTCCGTAGTCCATTTGCCCCGGAGCCTGCCAGACCCCTTGCCCCAGGGGCGGGCCCTGCTGAGTCCCCGAGTGCCTCCTGAGTTCCTGCCACCACCCTTGGGCCGGGATGTGGTGCCACCTTGTGCGTAGAAGCCCTGCACACAGGCAAGAAGCCCCCCAGGCCCGCGGGCGCGCCCGACCCTGGAGCCCCCTGGCTGGCTGCAGCCACAGGGAACGGGGGTTCTGAGTTGGCAGCCCCCATTCCCGAAGCATCCACGGGCAGTTCCCCGAAGGGCTGACACCGGCTGCGCCTCAGCAGCCAGACAACCTCCCTCCCTCTGGTCGGGCACTGCAAGCCACACAGCCACTTGTGTCCCCTGTGTCCCTGGAGGCCGCAGCGCGTTTTGGGTTTTGGCGCGGATGGGCCCCTCTCGGCTTCCGTAGTCCATTTGCCCCGGAGCCTGCCAGACCCCTTGCCCCAGGGGCGGGCCCTGCTGAGTCCCCGAGTGCCTCCTGAGTTCCTGCCACCACCCTTGGGCCGGGATGTGGTGCCACCTTGTGCGTAGAAGCCCTGCACACAGGCAAGAAGCCCCCCAGGCCCGCGGGCGCGCCCGACCCTGGAGCCCCCTGGCTGGCTGCAGCCACAGGGAACGGGGGTTCTGAGTTGGCAGCCCCCATTCCCGAAGCATCCACGGGCAGTTCCCCGAAGGGCTGACACCGGCTGCGCCTCAGCAGCCAGACAACCTCCCTCCCTCTGGTCGGGCACTGCAAGCCACACAGCCACTTGTGTCCCCTTTGTCCCTGGAGGCCGCAGCGCGTTTTGGGTTTTGGCGCGGACGGGCCCCTCTCGGCTTCCGTAGTCCATTTGCCCCGGAGCCTGCCAGACCCTTGGCCCCAGAGGCGGGCCCTGCTGAGTCCCCGAGCGCCTCCTGAGTTCCTGCCACCACCCTTGGGCCGGGATGAGGTGCCACCTTGTGCGTAGAAGCCCTGCACACAGGCAAGAAGCCCCCCAGGCCCGCGGGCGCGCCCGAACCTGGAGCCCCCTGGCTGGCTGCAGCCACAGGGAACGGGGGTACTGAGTTGGCAGCCCCCATTCCTGAAGCATCCACGGGCAGTTCCCCGAAGGGCTGACACCGGCTGCGCCTCAGCAGCCAGACAACCTCCCTCCCTCTGGTCGGGCACTGCAAGCCACACAGCCACTTGTGTCCCCTGTGTCCCTGGAGGCCGCAGCGCATTTTGGGTTTTGGCGCGGACGGGCCCCTCTCGGCTTCCGTAGTCCATTTGCCCACGGAGCCTACCAGACCCCTGGCCCCAGGGGCGGGCCCTGCAGAGTCCCCGAGCGCCTCCTGGGTTCCTGCCACCACCCTTGGGCCGGGATGAGGTGCCACCTTGTGCGTAGAAGCCCTGCACACAGGCAAGAAGCCCCCCAGGCCCGCGGGCGCGCCCGACCCTGGAGCCCCCTGGCTGGCTGCAGCCACAGGGAACGGGGGTTCTGAGTTGGCAGCCCCCATTCCCGAAGCATCCACGGGCAGTTCCCCGAAGGGCTGACACCGGCTGCGCCTCAGCAGCCAGACAACCTCCCTCCCTCTGGTTGGGCACTGCAAGCCACACAGCCACTTGTGTCCCCTTTGTCCCTGGAGGCCGCAGCGCGTTTTGGGTTTTGGCGCGGACGGGCCCCTCTCGGCTTCCGTAGTCCATTTGCCCCGGAGCCTGCCAGACCCCTGGCCCCAGAGGCGGGCCCTGCTGAGTCCCCGAGCGCCTCCTGAGTTCCTGCCACCACCCTTGGGCCGGGATGTGGTGCCACCTTGTGCGTAGAAGCCCTGCACACAGGCAAGAAGCCCCCCAGGCCCGCGGGCGCGCCCGACCCTGGAGCCCCCTGGCTGGCTGTAGCCACAGGGAACGGGGGTTCTGAGTTGGCAGCCCCCATTCCCGAAGCATCCACGGGCAGTTCCCCGAAGGGCTGACACCGGCTGCGCCTCAGCAGCCAGACAACCTCCCTCCCTCTGGTCGGGCACTGCAAGCCACACAGCCACTTGTGTCCCCTGTGTCCCTGGAGGCCGCAGCGCGTTTTGGGTTTTGGCGCGGACGGGCCCTTCTCGGCTTCCGTAGTCCATTTGCCCCGGAGCCTGCCAGACCCCTTGCCCCAGGGGCGGGCCCTGCTGAGTCCCCGAGTGCCTCCTGAGTTCCTGCCACCACCCTTGGGCCGGGATGTGGTGCCACCTTGTGCGTAGAAGCTCTGCACACAGGCAAGAAGCCCCTAGGCCCGCGGGCGCGCCCGACCCTGGAGCCCCCTGGCTGGCTGCAGCCACAGGGAACGGGGGTTCTGAGTTGGCAGCCCCCATTCCCGAAGCATCCACGGGCAGTTCCCCGAAGGGCTGACACCGGCTGCGCCTCAGCAGCCAGACAACCTCCCTCCCTCTGGTCGGGCACTGCAAGCCACACAGCCACTTGTGTCCCCTGTGTCCCTGGAGGCCGCAGCGCGTTTTGGGTTTTGGCGCGGACGGGCCCCTCTCGGCTTCCGTAGTCCATTTGCCCCGGATCCTGCCAGACCCCTTGCCCCAGGGGCGGGCCCTGCTGAGTCCCCGAGCGCCTCCTGAGTTCCTGCCACCACCCTTGGGCCGGGATGTGGTGCCACCTTGTGCGTAGAAGCCCTGCACACAGGCAAGAAGCCCCTAGGCCCGCGGGCGCGCCCGACCCTGGAGCCCCCTGGCTGGCTGCAGCCACAGGGAACGGGGGTTCTGAGTTGGCAGCCCCCATTCCCGAAGCATCCACGGGCAGTTCCCCGAAGGGCTGACACCGGCTGCGCCTCAGCAGCCAGACAACCTCCCTCCCTCTGGTCGGGCACTGCAAGCCACACAGCCACTTGTGTCCCCTGTGTCCCTGGAGGCCGCAGCGCGTTTTGGGTTTTGGCGCGGACGGGCCCCTCTCGGCTTCCGTAGTCCATTTGCCCCGGAGCCTGCCAGACCCCTGGCCCCAGAGGCGGGCCCTGCTGAGTCCCCGAGCGCCTCCTGAGTTCCTGCCACCACCCTTGGGCCGGGATGAGGTGCCACCTTGTGCGTAGAAGCCCTGCACACAGGCAAGAAGCCCCCCAGGCCTGCGGGCGCTCCCGACCCTGGAGCCCCCTGGCTGGCTGCAGCCACAGGGAACAGGGGTTCTGAGTTGGCAGCCCCCATTCCCGAAGCATCCACGGGCAGTTCCCCGAAGGGCTGACACCGGCTGCGCCTCAGCAGCCAGACAACCTCCCTCCCTCTGGTCGGGCACTGCAAGCCACACAGCCACTTGTGTCCCCTGTGTCCCTGGAGGCCGCAGCGCGTTTTGGGTTTTGGCGCGGACGGGCCCCTCTCGGCTTCCGTAGTCCATTTGCCCCGGAGCCTGCCAGACCCCTTGCCCCAGGGGCGGGCCCTGCTGAGTCCAGGAGTGCCTCCTGAGTTCCTGCCACCACCCTTGGGCCGGGATGTGGTGCCACCTTGTGCGTAGAAGCCCTGCACACAGGCAAGAAGCCCCCCAGGCCCGCGGGCGCGCCCGACCCTGGAGCCCCCTGGCTGGCTGCAGCCACAGGGAACGGGGGTTCTGAGTTGGCAGCCCCCCATTCCCGAAGCATCCACGGGCAGTTCCCCGAAGGGCTGACACCGGCTGCGCCTCAGCAGCCAGACAACCTCCCTCCCTCTGGTCGGGCACTGCAAGCCACACAATCACTTGTGTCCCCTTTGTCCCTGGAGGCCGCAGCGCGTTTTGGGTTTTGGCGCGGACGGGCCCCTCTCGGCTTCCGTAGTCCATTTGCCCCGGAGCCTGCCAGACCCCTTGCCCCAGAGGCGGGCCCTGCTGAGTCCCCGAGCGCCTCCTGAGTTCCTGCCACCACCCTTGGGCCGGGATGAGGTGCCACCTTGTGCGTAGAAGCCCTGCACACAGGCAAGAAGCCCCCCAGGCCCGCGGGCGCGCCCGACCCTGGAGCCCCCTGGCTGGCTGCAGCCACAGGGAACGGGGGTTCTGAGTTGGCAGCCCCCATTCCCGAAGCATCCACGGGCAGTTCCCCGAAGGGCTGACACCGGCTGCGCCTCAGCAGCCAGACAACCTCCCTCCCTCTGGTCGGGCACTGCAAGCCACACAGCCACTTGTGTCCCCTGTGTCCCTGGAGGCCGCAGCGCGTTTTGGGTTTTGGCGCGGACGGGCCCCTCTCGGCTTCCGTAGTCCATTTGCCCCGGAGCCTGCCAGACCCCTTGCCCCAGGGGCGGGCCCTGCTGAGTCCCTGAGTGCCTCCTGAGTTCCTGCCACCACCCTTGGGCCGGGATGTGGTGCCACCTTGTGCGTAGAAGCCCTGCACACAGGCAAGAAGCCACCCAGGCCTGCGGGCGCGCCCGACCCTGGAGCCCCCTGGCTGGCTGCAGCCACAGGGAACGGGGGTTCTGAGTTGGCAGCCCCCATTCCCGAAGCATCCACGGGCAGTTCCCCGAAGGGCTGACACCGGCTGCGCCTCAGCAGCCAGACAACCTCCCTCCCTCTGGTCGGGCACTGCAAGCCACACAGCCACTTGTGTCCCCTGTGTCCCTGGAGGCCGCAGCGCGTTTTGGGTTTTGGCGCGGACGGGCCCCTCTCGGCTTCCGTAGTCCATTTGCCCCGGAGCCTGCCAGACCCCTTGCCCCAGGGGCAGGCCCTGCTGAGTCCCCGAGTGCCTCCTGAGTTCCTGCCACCACCCTTGGGCCGGGATGTGGTGCCACCTTGTGCGTAGAAGCCCTGCACACAGGCAAGAAGCCCCCCAGGCCCGCGGGCGCGCCCGACCCTGGAGCCCCCTGGCTGGCTGCAGCCACAGGGAACGGGGGTTCTGAGTTGGCAGCCCCCATTCCCGAAGCATCCACGGGCAGTTCCCCGAAGGGCTGACACCGGCTGCGCCTCAGCAGCCAGACAACCTCCCTCCCTCTGGTCGGGCACTGCAAGCCACACAGCCACTTGTGTCCCCTTTGTCCCTGGAGGCCGCAGCGCGTTTTGGGTTTTGGCGCGGACGGGCCCCTCTCGGCTTCCGTAGTCCATTTGCCCCGGAGCCTGCCAGACCCCTTGCCCCAGGGGCGGGCCCTGCTGAGTCCCTGAGTGCCTCCTGAGTTCCTGCCACCACCCTTGGGCCGGGATGTGGTGCCACCTTGTTCGTAGAAGCCCTGCACACAGGCAAGAAGCCCCCAGGCCCGCGGGCGCGCCCGACCCTGGAGCCCCCTGGCTGGCTGCAGCCACAGGGAACGGGGGTTCTGAGTTGGCAGCCCCCATTCCCGAAGCATCCACGGGCAGTTCCCCGAAGGGCTGACAACACCGGCTGCGCCTCAGCAGCCAGACAACCTCCCTCCCTCTGGTCGGGCACTGCAAGCCACACAGCCACTTGTGTCCCCTGTGTCCCTGGAGGCCGCAGCGCGTTTTGGGTTTTGGCGCGGACGGGCCCCTCTCGGCTTCCGTAGTCCATTTGCCCCGGATCCTGCCAGACCCCTTGCCCCAGGGGCGGGCCCTGCTGAGTCCCCGAGCGCCTCCTGAGTTCCTGCCACCACCCTTGGGCCGGGATGTGGTGCCACCTTGTGCGTAGAAGCCCTGCACACAGGCAAGAAGCCCCTAGGCCCGCGGGCGCGCCCGACCCTGGATCCCCCTGGCTGGCTGCAGCCACAGGGAACGGGGGTTCTGAGTTGGCAGCCCCCATTCCCGAAGCATCCACGGGCAGTTCCCCGAAGGGCTGACACCGGCTGCGCCTCAGCAGCCAGACAACCTCCCTCCCTCTGGTCGGGCACTGCAAGCCACACAGCCACTTGTGTCCCCTGTGTCCCTGGAGGCCGCAGCGCGTTTTGGGTTTTGGCGCGGACGGGCCCCTCTCGGCTTCCGTAGTCCATTTGCCCCGGAGCCTGCCAGACCCCTGGCCCCAGAGGCGGGCCCTGCTGAGTCCCCGAGCGCCTCCTGAGTTCCTGCCACCACCCTTGGGCCGGGATGAGGTGCCACCTTGTGCGTAGAAGCCCTGCACACAGGCAAGAAGCCCCCCAGGCCTGCGGGCGCTCCCGACCCTGGAGCCCCCTGGCTGGCTGCAGCCACAGGGAACAGGGGTTCTGAGTTGGCAGCCCCCATTCCCGAAGCATCCACGGGCAGTTCCCCGAAGGGCTGACACCGGCTGCGCCTCAGCAGCCAGACAACCTCCCTCCCTCTGGTCGGGCACTGCAAGCCACACAGCCACTTGTGTCCCCTGTGTCCCTGGAGGCCGCAGCGCGTTTTGGGTTTTGGCGCGGACGGGCCCCTCTCGGCTTCCGTAGTCCATTTGCCCCGGAGCCTGCCAGACCCCTTGCCCCAGGGGCGGGCCCTGCTGAGTCCCTGAGTGCCTCCTGAGTTCCTGCCACCACCCTTGGGCCGGGATGTGGTGCCACCTTGTGCGTAGAAGCCCTGCACACAGGCAAGAAGCCCCCCAGGCCCGCGGGCGCGCCCGACCCTGGAGCCCCCTGGCTGGCTGCAGCCACAGGGAACGGGGGTTCTGTGTTGGCAGCCCCCATTCTTGAAGCATCCACGGGCAGTTCCCCGAAGGGCTGACACCGGCTGCGCCTCAGCAGCCAGACAACCTCCCTCCCTCTGGTCGGGCACTGCAAGCCACACAGCCACTTGTGTCCCCTGTGTCCCTGGAGGCCGCAGCGCGTTTTGGGTTTTGGCGCGGACGGGCCCCTCTCGGCTTCCGTAGTCCATTTGCCCCGGAGCCTGCCAGACCCCTTGCCCCAGGGGCGGGCCCTGCTGAGTCCCCGAGCGCCTCCTGAGTTCCTGCCACCACCCTTGGGCCGGGATGTGGTGCCACCTTGTGCGTAGAAGCCCTGCACACAGGCAAGAAGCCCCTAGGCCCGCGGGCGCGCCCGACCCTGGAGCCCCCTGGCTGGCTGCAGCCACAGGGAACGGGGGTTCTGAGTTGGCAGCCCCCATTCCCGAAGCATCCACGGGCAGTTCCCCGAAGGGCTGACACCGGCTGCGCCTCAGCAGCCAGACAACCTCCCTCCCTCTGGTCGGGCACTGCAAGCCACACAGCCACTTGTGTCCCCTGTGTCCCTGGAGGCCGCAGCGCGTTTTGGGTTTTGGCGCGGACGGGCCCCTCTCGGCTTCCGTAGTCCATTTGCCCCGGAGCCTGCCAGACCCCTGGCCCCAGAGGCGGGCCCTGCTGAGTCCCCGAGCGCCTCCTGAGTTCCTGCCACCACCCTTGGGCCGGGATGAGGTGCCACCTTGTGCGTAGAAGCCCTGCACACAGGCAAGAAGCCCCCCAGGCCTGCGGGCGCTCCCGACCCTGGAGCCCCCTGGCTGGCTGCAGCCACAGGGAACAGGGGTTCTGAGTTGGCAGCCCCCATTCCCGAAGCATCCACGGGCAGTTCCCCGAAGGGCTGACACCGGCTGCGCCTCAGCAGCCAGACAACCTCCCTCCCTCTGGTCGGGCACTGCAAGCCACACAGCCACTTGTGTCCCCTGTGTCCCTGGAGGCCGCAGCGCGTTTTGGGTTTTGGCGCGGACGGGCCCCTCTCGGCTTCCGTAGTCCATTTGCCCCGGAGCCTGCCAGACCCCTTGCCCCAGGGGCGGGCCCTGCTGAGTCCCTGAGTGCCTCCTGAGTTCCTGCCACCACCCTTGGGCCGGGATGTGGTGCCACCTTGTGCGTAGAAGCCCTGCACACAGGCAAGAAGCCCCCCAGGCCCGCGGGCGCGCCCGACCCTGGAGCCCCCTGGCTGGCTGCAGCCACAGGGAACGGGGGTTCTGTGTTGGCAGCCCCCATTCTTGAAGCATCCACGGGCAGTTCCCCGAAGGGCTGACACCGGCTGCGCCTCAGCAGCCAGACAACCTCCCTCTCTCTGGTCGGGCACTGCAAGCCACACAGCCACTTGTGTCCCCTGTGTCCCTGGAGGCCGCAGCGCGTTTTGGGTTTTGGCGCGGACGGGCCCCTCTCGGCTTCCGTAGTCCATTTGCCCCGGAGCCTGCCAGACCCCTTGCCCCAGGGGCGGGCCCTGCTGAGTCCCCGAGTGCCTCCTGTGTTCCTGCCACCACCCTTGGGCCGGGATGTGGTGCTACCTTGTGCGTAGAAGCCCTGCACACAGGCAAGAAGCCCCCCAGGCCCGCGGGCGCACCCGACCCTGGAGCCCCCGGGCTGGCTGCAGCCACAGGGAACGGGGGTTCTGAGTTGGCAGCCCCCATTCCCGAAGCATCCACGGGCAGTTCCCCGAAGGGCTGACACCGGCTGCGCCTCAGCAGCCAGACAACCTCCCTCCCTCTGGTCGGGCACTGCAAGCCACACAGCCACTTGTGTCCCCTGTGTCCCTGGAGGCC
This sequence comes from Lepus europaeus, assembly GCF_033115175.1. Taxonomy (NCBI): domain Eukaryota; kingdom Metazoa; phylum Chordata; class Mammalia; order Lagomorpha; family Leporidae; genus Lepus; species Lepus europaeus. Next base: position 31,379 of record NW_026909310.1, read on the forward strand.
GCAGCGCGTTTTGGGTTTTGGCGCGGACGGGCCCCTCTCGGCTTCCGTAGTCCATTTGCCCCGGAGCCTGCCAGACCCCTTGCCCCAGGGGCGGGCCCTGCTGAGTCCCTGAGTGCCTCCTGAGTTCCTGCCACCACCCTTGGGCCGGGATGTGGTGCCACCTTGTGCGTAGAAGCCCTGCACACAGGCAAGAAGCCCCTAGGCCCGCGGGCGCGCCCGACCCTGGAGCCCCCTGGCTGGCTGCAGCCACAGGGAACGGGGGTTCTGAGTTGGCAGCCCCCATTCCCGAAGCATCCACGGGCAGTTCCCCGAAGGGCTGACACCGGCTGCGCCTCAGCAGCCAGACAACCTCCCTCCCTCTGGTCGGGCACTGCAAGCCACACAGCCACTTGTGTCCCCTGTGTCCCTGGAGGCCGCAGCGCGTTTTGGGTTTTGGCGCGGACGGGCCCCTCTCGGCTTCCGTAGTCCATTTGCCCCGGAGCCTGCCAGACCCCTTGCCCCAGGGGCGGGCCCTGCTGAGTCCCCGAGCGCCTCCTGAGTTCCTGCCACCACCCTTGGGCCGGGATGTGGTGCCACCTTGTGCGTAGAAGCCCTGCACACAGGCAAGAAGCCCCTAGGCCCGCGGGCGCGCCCGACCCTGGAGCCCCCTGGCTGGCTGCAGCCACAGGGAACGGGGGTTCTGAGTTGGCAGCCCCCATTCCCGAAGCATCCACGGGCAGTTCCCCGAAGGGCTGACACCGGCTGCGCCTCAGCAGCCAGACAACCTCCCTCCCTCTGGTCGGGCACTGCAAGCCACACAGCCACTTGTGTCCCCTGTGTCCCTGGAGGCCGCAGCGCGTTTTGGGTTTTGGCGCGGACGGGCCCCTCTCGGCTTCCGTAGTCCATTTGCCCCGGAGCCTGCCAGACCCCTGGCCCGAGAGGCGGGCCCTGCTGAGTCCCCGAGCGCCTCCTGAGTTCCTGCCACCACCCTTGGTCCGGGATGAGGTGCCACCTTGTGCGTAGAAGCCCTGCACACAGGCAAGAAGCCCCCCAGGCCCGCGGGCGCTCCCGACCCTGGAGCCCCCTGGCTGGCTGCAGCCACAGGGAACGGGGGTTCTGAGTTGGCAGCCCCCATTCCCGAAGCATCCAAGGGCAGTTCCCCGAAGGGCTGACACCGGCTGCGCCTCAGCAGCCAGACAACCTCCCTCCCTCTGGTCGGGCACTGCAAGCCACACAGCCACTTGTGTCCCCTGTGTCCCTGGAGGCCGCAGCGCGTTTTGGGTTTTGGCGCGGACGGGCCCCTCTCGGCTTCCGTAGTCCATTTGCCCCGGAGCCTGCCAGACCCCTTGCCCCAGGGGCGGGCCCTGCTGAGTCCCTGAGTGCCTCCTGAGTTCCTGCCACCACCCTTGGGCCGGGATGTGGTGCCACCTTGTGCGTAGAAGCCCTGCACACAGGCAAGAAGCCCCCCAGGCCCGCGGGCGCGCCCGACCCTGGAGCCCCCTGGCTGGCTGCAGCCACAGGGAACGGGGGTTCTGAGTTGGCAGCCCCCATTCCCGAAGCATCCACGGGCAGTTCCCCGAAGGGCTGACACCGGCTGCGCCTCAGCAGCCAGACAACCTCCCTCTCTCTGGTCGGGCACTGCAAGCCACACAGCCACTTGTGTCCCCTGTGTCCCTGGAGGCCGCAGCGCGTTTTGGGTTTTGGCGCGGACGGGCCCCTCTCGGCTTCCGTAGTCCATTTGCCCCGGAGCCTGCCAGACCCCTTGCCCCAGGGGCGGGCCCTGCTGAGTCCCCGAGTGCCTCCTGTGTTCCTGCCACCACCCTTGGGCCGGGATGTGGTGCCACCTTGTGCGTAGAAGCCCTGCACACAGGCAAGAAGCCCCCCAGGCCCGCGGGCGCACCCGACCCTGGAGCCCCCTGGCTGGCTGCAGCCACAGGGAACGGGGGTTCTGAGTTGGCAGCCCCCATTCCCGAAGCATCCACGGGCAGTTCCCCGAAGGGCTGACACCGGCTGCGCCTCAGCAGCCAGACAACCTCCCTCCCTCTGGTCGGGCACTGCAAGCCACACAGCCACTTGTGTCCCCTGTGTCCCTGGAGGCCGCAGCGCGTTTTGGGTTTTGGCGCGGACGGGCCCCTCTCGGCTTCCGTAGTCCATTTGCCCCGGAGCCTGCCAGACCCCTTGCCCCAGGGGCGGGCCCTGCTGAGTCCCCGAGTGCCTCCTGAGTTCCTGCCACCACCCTTGGGCCGGGATGTGGTGCCACCTTGTGTGTAGAAGCCCTGCACACAGGCAAGAAGCCCCTAGGCCCGCGGGCGCGCCCGACCCTGGAGCCCCCTGGCTGGCTGCAGCCACAGGGAACGGGGGTTCTGAGTTGGCAGCCCCCATTCCCGAAGCATCCACGGGCAGTTCCCCGAAGGGCTGACACCGGCTGCGCCTCAGCAGCCAGACAACCTCCCTCCCTCTGGTCGGGCACTGCAAGCCACACAGCCACTTGTGTCCCCTGTGTCCCTGGAGGCCGCAGCGCGTTTGGGGTTTTGGCGCGGACGGGCCCCTCTCGGCTTCCGTAGTCCATTTGCCCCGGAGCCTGCCAGACCCCTTGCCCCAGGGGCGGGCCCTGCTGAGTCCCCGAGTGCCTCCTGAGTTCCTGCCACCACCCTTGGGCCGGGATGTGGTGCCACCTTGTGCGTAGAAGCCCTGCACACAGGCAAGAAGCCCCTAGGCCCGCGGGCGCGCCCGACCCTGGAGCCCCCTGGCTGGCTGCAGCCACAGGGAACGGGGGTTCTGAATTGGCAGCCCCCATTCCCGAAGCATCCACGGGCAGTTCCCCGAAGGGCTGACACCGGCTGCGCCTCAGCAGCCAGACAACCTCCCTCCCTCTGGTCGGGCACTGCAAGCCACACAGCCACTTGTGTCCCCTGTGTCCCTGGAGGCCGCAGCGCGTTTTGGGTTTTGGCGCGGACGGGCCCCTCTCGGCTTCCGTAGTCCATTTGCCCCGGAGCCTGCCAGACCCCTTGCCCCAGGGGCGGGCCCTGCTGAGTCCCCGAGTGCCTCCTGAGTTCCTGCCACCACCCTTGGGCCGGGATGTGGTGCCACCTTGTGCGTAGAAGCCCTGCACACAGGCAAGAAGCCCCCCAGGCCCGCGGGCGCGCCCGACCCTGGAGCCCCCTGGCTGGCTGCAGCCACAGGGAACGGGGGTTCTGAGTTGGCAGCCCCCATTCCCGAAGCATCCACGGGCAGTTCCCCGAAGGGCTGACACCGGCTGCGCCTCAGCAGCCAGACAACCTCCCTCCCTCTGGTCGGGCACTGCAAGCCACACAGCCACTTGTGTCCCCTGTGTCCCTGGAGGCCGCAGCGCGTTTTGGGTTTTGGCGCGGACGGGCCCCTCTCGGCTTCCGTAGTCCATTTGCCCCGGAGCCTGCCAGACCCCTTGCCCCAGGGGCGGGCCCTGCTGAGTCCCCGAGTGCCTCCTGAGTTCCTGCCACCACCCTTGGGCCGGGATGTGGTGCCACCTTGTGCGTAGAAGCCCTGCACACAGGCAAGAAGCCCCCCAGGCCCGCGGGCGCGCCCGACCCTGGAGCCCCCTGGCTGGCTGCAGCCACAGGGAACGGGGGTACTGAGTTGGCAGCCCCCATTCCCGAAGCATCCACGGGCAGTTCCCCGAAGGGCTGACACCGGCTGCGCCTCAGCAGCCAGACAACCTCCCTCCCTCTGGTCGGGCACTGCAAGCCACACAGCCACTTGTGTCCCCTGTGTCCCTGGAGGCCGCAGCGCATTTTGGGTTTTGGCGCGGACGGGCCCCTCTCGGCTTCCGTAGTCCATTTGCCCCCGGAGCCTACCAGACCCCTGGCCCCAGGGGCGGGCCCTGCAGAGTCCCCGAGCGCCTCCTGGGTTCCTGCCACCACCCTTGGGCCGGGATGAGGTGCCACCTTGTGCGTAGAAGCCCTGCACACAGGCAAGAAGCCCCCCAGGCCCGCGGGCGCGCCCGAACCTGGAGCCCCCTGGCTGGCTGCAGCCACAGGGAACGGGGGTTCTGAGTTGGCAGCCCCCATTCCCGAAGCATCCACAGGCAGTTCCCCGAAGGGCTGACACCGGCTGCGCCTCAGCAGCCAGACAACCTCCCTCCCTCTGGTCGGGCACTGCAAGCCACACAGCCACTTGTGTCCCCTGTGTCCCTGGAGGCCGCAGCGCGTTTTGGGTTTTGGCGCGGACGGGCCCCTCTCGGCTTCCGTAGTCCATTTGCCCCGGAGCCTGCCAGACCCCTTGCCCCAGGGGCGGGCCCTGCTGAGTCCCTGAGTGCCTCCTGAGTTCCTGCCACCACCCTTGGGCCGGGATGTGGTGCCACCTTGTGCGTAGAAGCCCTGCACACAGGCAAGAAGCCCCCCAGGCCCGCGGGCGCGCCCGACCCTGGAGCCCCCTGGCTGGCTGCAGCCACAGGGAACGGGGGTTCTGAGTTGGCAGCCCCCATTCCCGAAGCATCCACGGGCAGTTCCCCGAAGGGCTGACACCGGCTGCGCCTCAGCAGCCAGACAACCTCCCTCCCTCTGGTCGGGCACTGCAAGCCACACAGCCACTTGTGTCCCCTGTGTCCCTGGAGGCCGCAGCGCGTTTTGGGTTTTGGCGCGGACGGGCCCCTCTCGGCTTCCGTAGTCCATTTGCCCCGGAGCCTGCCAGACCCCTTGCCCCAGGGGCGGGCCCTGCTGAGTCCCCGAGTGCCTCCTGAGTTCCTGCCACCACCCTTGGGCCGGGATGTGGTGCCACCTTGTGCGTAGAAGCCCTGCACACAGGCAAGAAGCCCCCCAGGCCCGCGGGCGCGCCCGACCCTGGAGCCCCCTGGCTGGCTGCAGCCACAGGGAACGGGGGTTCTGAGTTGGCAGCCCCCATTCTTGAAGCATCCACGGGCAGTTCCCCGAAGGGCTGACACCGGCTGCGCCTCAGCAGCCAGACAACCTCCCTCTCTCTGGTCGGGCACTGCAAGCCACACAGCCACTTGTGTCCCCTGTGTCCCTGGAGGCCGCAGCGCGTTTTGGGTTTTGGCGCGGACGGGCCCCTCTCGGCTTCCGTAGTCCATTTGCCCCGGAGCCTGCCAGACCCCTTGCCCCAGGGGCGGGCCCTGCTGAGTCCCCGAGTGCCTCCTGTGTTCCTGCCACCACCCTTGGGCCGGGATGTGGTGCCACCTTGTGCGTAGAAGCCCTGCACACAGGCAAGAAGCCCCCCAGGCCCGCGGGCGCACCCGACCCTGGAGCCCCCGGGCTGGCTGCAGCCACAGGGAACGGGGGTTCTGAGTTGGCAGCCCCCATTCCCGAAGCATCCACGGGCAGTTCCCCGAAGGGCTGACACCGGCTGCGCCTCAGCAGCCAGACAACCTCCCTCCCTCTGGTCGGGCACTGCAAGCCACACAGCCACTTGTGTCCCCTGTGTCCCTGGAGGCCGCAGCGCGTTTTGGGTTTTGGCGCGGACGGGCCCCTCTCGGCTTCCGTAGTCCATTTGCCCCGGAGCCTGCCAGACCCCTTGCCCCAGGGGCGGGCCCTGCTGAGTCCCCGAGCGCCTCCTGAGTTCCTGCCACCACCCTTGGGCCGGGATGTGGTGCCACCTTGTGCGTAGAAGCCCTGCACACAGGCAAGAAGCCCCTAGGCCCGCGGGCGCGCCCGACCCTGGAGCCCCCTGGCTGGCTGCAGCCACAGGGAACGGGGGTTCTGAGTTGGCAGCCCCCATTCCCGAAGCATCCACGGGCAGTTCCCCGAAGGGCTGACACCGGCTGCGCCTCAGCAGCCAGACAACCTCCCTCCCTCTGGTCGGGCACTGCAAGCCACACAGCCACTTGTGTCCCCTGTGTCCCTGGAGGCCGCAGCGCGTTTTGGGTTTTGGCGCGGACGGGCCCCTCTCGGCTTCCGTAGTCCATTTGCCCCGGAGCCTGCCAGACCCCTGGCCCGAGAGGCGGGCCCTGCTGAGTCCCCGAGCGCCTCCTGAGTTCCTGCCACCACCCTTGGTCCGGGATGAGGTGCCACCTTGTGCGTAGAAGCCCTGCACACAGGCAAGAAGCCCCCCAGGCCCGCGGGCGCTCCCGACCCTGGAGCCCCCTGGCTGGCTGCAGCCACAGGGAACGGGGGTTCTGAGTTGGCAGCCCCCATTCCCGAAGCATCCAAGGGCAGTTCCCCGAAGGGCTGACACCGGCTGCGCCTCAGCAGCCAGACAACCTCCCTCCCTCTGGTCGGGCACTGCAAGCCACACAGCCACTTGTGTCCCCTGTGTCCCTGGAGGCCGCAGCGCGTTTTGGGTTTTGGCGCGGACGGGCCCCTCTCGGCTTCCGTAGTCCATTTGCCCCGGAGCCTGCCAGACCCCTTGCCCCAGGGGCGGGCCCTGCTGAGTCCAGGAGTGCCTCCTGAGTTCCTGCCACCACCCTTGGGCCGGGATGTGGTGCCACCTTGTGCGTAGAAGCCCTGCACACAGGCAAGAAGCCCCCCAGGCCCGCGGGCGCGCCCGACCCTGGAGCCCCCTGGCTGGCTGCAGCCACAGGGAACGGGGGTTCTGAGTTGGCAGCCCCCATTCCCGAAGCATCCACGGGCAGTTCCCCGAAGGGCTGACACCGGCTGCGCCTCAGCAGCCAGACAACCTCCCTCCCTCTGGTCGGGCACTGCAAGCCACACAGCCACTTGTGTCCCCTGTGTCCCTGGAGGCCGCAGCGCGTTTTGGGTTTTGGCGCGGACGGGCCCCTCTCGGCTTCCGTAGTCCATTTGCCCCGGAGCCTGCCAGACCCCTTGCCCCAGGGGCGGGCCCTGCTGAGTCCCCGAGTGCCTCCTGAGTTCCTGCCACCACCCTTGGGCCGGGATGTGGTGCCACCTTGTGCGTAGAAGCCCTGCACACAGGCAAGAAGCCCCCCAGGCCCGCGGGCGCGCCCGACCCTGGAGCCCCCTGGCTGGCTGCAGCCACAGGGAACGGGGGTTCTGAGTTGGCAGCCCCCATTCTTGAAGCATCCACGGGCAGTTCCCCGAAGGGCTGACACCGGCTGCGCCTCAGCAGCCAGACAACCTCCCTCTCTCTGGTCGGGCACTGCAAGCCACACAGCCACTTGTGTCCCCTGTGTCCCTGGAGGCCGCAGCGCGTTTTGGGTTTTGGCGCGGACGGGCCCCTCTCGGCTTCCGTAGTCCATTTGCCCCGGAGCCTGCCAGACCCCTTGCCCCAGGGGCGGGCCCTGCTGAGTCCCCGAGTGCCTCCTGTGTTCCTGCCACCACCCTTGGGCCGGGATGTGGTGCCACCTTGTGCGTAGAAGCCCTGCACACAGGCAAGAAGCCCCCCAGGCCCGCGGGCGCACCCGACCCTGGAGCCCCCGGGCTGGCTGCAGCCACAGGGAACGGGGGTTCTGAGTTGGCAGCCCCCATTCCCGAAGCATCCACGGGCAGTTCCCCGAAGGGCTGACACCGGCTGCGCCTCAGCAGCCAGACAACCTCCCTCCCTCTGGTCGGGCACTGCAAGCCACACAGCCACTTGTGTCCCCTGTGTCCCTGGAGGCCGCAGCGCGTTTTGGGTTTTGGCGCGGACGGGCCCCTCTCGGCTTCCGTAGTCCATTTGCCCCGGAGCCTGCCAGACCCCTTGCCCCAGGGGCGGGCCCTGCTGAGTCCCCGAGCGCCTCCTGAGTTCCTGCCACCACCCTTGGGCCGGGATGTGGTGCCACCTTGTGCGTAGAAGCCCTGCACACAGGCAAGAAGCCCCTAGGCCCGCGGGCGCGCCCGACCCTGGAGCCCCCTGGCTGGCTGCAGCCACAGGGAACGGGGGTTCTGAGTTGGCAGCCCCCATTCCCGAAGCATCCACGGGCAGTTCCCCGAAGGGCTGACACCGGCTGCGCCTCAGCAGCCAGACAACCTCCCTCCCTCTGGTCGGGCACTGCAAGCCACACAGCCACTTGTGTCCCCTGTGTCCCTGGAGGCCGCAGCGCGTTTTGGGTTTTGGCGCGGACGGGCCCCTCTCGGCTTCCGTAGTCCATTTGCCCCGGAGCCTGCCAGACCCCTGGCCCGAGAGGCGGGCCCTGCTGAGTCCCCGAGCGCCTCCTGAGTTCCTGCCACCACCCTTGGTCCGGGATGAGGTGCCACCTTGTGCGTAGAAGCCCTGCACACAGGCAAGAAGCCCCCCAGGCCCGCGGGCGCTCCCGACCCTGGAGCCCCCTGGCTGGCTGCAGCCACAGGGAACGGGGGTTCTGAGTTGGCAGCCCCCATTCCCGAAGCATCCAAGGGCAGTTCCCCGAAGGGCTGACACCGGCTGCGCCTCAGCAGCCAGACAACCTCCCTCCCTCTGGTCGGGCACTGCAAGCCACACAGCCACTTGTGTCCCCTGTGTCCCTGGAGGCCGCAGCGCGTTTTGGGTTTTGGCGCGGACGGGCCCCTCTCGGCTTCCGTAGTCCATTTGCCCCGGAGCCTGCCAGACCCCTTGCCCCAGGGGCGGGCCCTGCTGAGTCCCTGAGTGCCTCCTGAGTTCCTGCCACCACCCTTGGGCCGGGATGTGGTGCCACCTTGTGCGTAGAAGCCCTGCACACAGGCAAGAAGCCCCCCAGGCCCGCGGGCGCGCCCGACCCTGGAGCCCCCTGGCTGGCTGCAGCCACAGGGAACGGGGGTTCTGAGTTGGCAGCCCCCATTCTTGAAGCATCCACGGGCAGTTCCCCGAAGGGCTGACACCGGCTGCGCCTCAGCAGCCAGACAACCTCCCTCTCTCTGGTCGGGCACTGCAAGCCACACAGCCACTTGTGTCCCCTGTGTCCCTGGAGGCCGCAGCGCGTTTTGGGTTTTGGCGCGGACGGGCCCCTCTCGGCTTCCGTAGTCCATTTGCCCCGGAGCCTGCCAGACCCCTTGCCCCAGGGGCGGGCCCTGCTGAGTCCCCGAGTGCCTCCTGTGTTCCTGCCACCACCCTTGGGCCGGGATGTGGTGCCACCTTGTGCGTAGAAGCCCTGCACACAGGCAAGAAGCCCCCCAGGCCCGCGGGCGCGCCCGACCCTGGAGCCCCCTGGCTGGCTGCAGCCACAGGGAACGGGGGTTCTGAGTTGGCAGCCCCCATTCCCGAAGCATCCACGGGCAGTTCCCCGAAGGGCTGACACCGGCTGCGCCTCAGCAGCCAGACAACCTCCCTCCCTCTGGTCGGGCACTGCAAGCCACACAGCCACTTGTGTCCCCTGTGTCCCTGGAGGCCGCAGCGCGTTTTGGGTTTTGGCGCGGACGGGCCCCTCTCGGCTTCCGTAGTCCATTTGCCCCGGAGCCTGCCAGACCCCTTGCCCCAGGGGCGGGCCCTGCTGAGTCCCTGAGTGCCTCCTGAGTTCCTGCCACCACCCTTGGGCCGGGATGTGGTGCCACCTTGTGCGTAGAAGCCCTGCACACAGGCAAGAAGCCCCCCAGGCCCGCGGGCGCGCCCGACCCTGGAGCCCCCTGGCTGGCTGCAGCCACAGGGAACGGGGGTTCTGAGTTGGCAGCCCCCATTCCCGAAGCATCCACGGGCAGTTCCCCGAAGGGCTGACACCGGCTGCGCCTCAGCAGCCAGACAACCTCCCTCCCTCTGGTCGGGCACTGCAAGCCACACAGCCACTTGTGTCCCCTGTGTCCCTGGAGGCCGCAGCGCGTTTTGGGTTTTGGCGCGGACGGGCCCCTCTCGGCTTCCGTAGTCCATTTGCCCCGGAGCCTGCCAGACCCCTTGCCCCAGGGGCGGGCCCTGCTGAGTCCCCGAGTGCCTCCTGAGTTCCTGCCACCACCCTTGGGCCGGGATGTGGTGCCACCTTGTGTGTAGAAGCCCTGCACACAGGCAAGAAGCCCCTAGGCCCGCGGGCGCGCCCGACCCTGGAGCCCCCTGGCTGGCTGCAGCCACAGGGAACGGGGGTTCTGAGTTGGCAGCCCCCATTCCCGAAGCATCCACGGGCAGTTCCCCGAAGGGCTGACACCGGCTGCGCCTCAGCAGCCAGACAACCTCCCTCCCTCTGGTCGGGCACTGCAAGCCACACAGCCACTTGTGTCCCCTGTGTCCCTGGAGGCCGCAGCGCGTTTGGGGTTTTGGCGCGGACGGGCCCCTCTCGGCTTCCGTAGTCCATTTGCCCCGGAGCCTGCCAGACCCCTTGCCCCAGGGGCGGGCCCTGCTGAGTCCCCGAGTGCCTCCTGAGTTCCTGCCACCACCCTTGGGCCGGGATGTGGTGCCACCTTGTGCGTAGAAGCCCTGCACACAGGCAAGAAGCCCCTAGGCCCGCGGGCGCGCCCGACCCTGGAGCCCCCTGGCTGGCTGCAGCCACAGGGAACGGGGGTTCTGAATTGGCAGCCCCCATTCCCGAAGCATCCACGGGCAGTTCCCCGAAGGGCTGACACCGGCTGCGCCTCAGCAGCCAGACAACCTCCCTCCCTCTGGTCGGGCACTGCAAGCCACACAGCCACTTGTGTCACCTGTGTCCCTGGAGGCCGCAGCGCGTTTTGGGTTTTGGCGCGGACGGGCCCCTCTCGGCTTCCGTAGTCCATTTGCCCCGGAGCCTGCCAGACCCCTTGCCCCAGGGGCGGGCCCTGCTGAGTCCCCGAGTGTCTCCTGAGTTCCTGCCACCACCCTTGGGCCGGGATGTGGTGCCACCTTGTGCGTAGAAGCCCTGCACACAGGCAAGAAGCCCCCCAGGCCCGCGGGCGCGCCCGACCCTGGAGCCCCCTGGCTGGCTGCAGCCACAGGGAACGGGGGTTCTGAGTTGGCAGCCCCCATTCCCGAAGCATCCACGGGCAGTTCCCCGAAGGGCTGACACCGGCTGCGCCTCAGCAGCCAGACAACCTCCCTCCCTCTGGTCGGGCACTGCAAGCCACACAGCCACTTGTGTCCCCTGTGTCCCTGGAGGCCGCAGCGCGTTTTGGGTTTTGGCGCGGACGGGCCCCTCTCGGCTTCCGTAGTCCATTTGCCCCGGAGCCTGCCAGACCCCTTGCCCCAGGGGCGGGCCCTGCTGAGTCCCCGAGTGCCTCCTGAGTTCCTGCCACCACCCTTGGGCCGGGATGTGGTGCCACCTTGTGCGTAGAAGCCCTGCACACAGGCAAGAAGCCCCCCAGGCCCGCGGGCGCGCCCGACCCTGGAGCCCCCTGGCTGGCTGCAGCCACAGGGAACGGGGGTACTGAGTTGGCAGCCCCCATTCCCGAAGCATCCACGGGCAGTTCCCCGAAGGGCTGACACCGGCTGCGCCTCAGCAGCCAGACAACCTCCCTCCCTCTGGTCGGGCACTGCAAGCCACACAGCCACTTGTGTCCCCTGTGTCCCTGGAGGCCGCAGCGCATTTTGGGTTTTGGCGCGGACGGGCCCCTCTCGGCTTCCGTAGTCCATTTGCCCCCGGAGCCTACCAGACCCCTGGCCCCAGGGGCGGGCCCTGCAGAGTCCCCGAGCGCCTCCTGGGTTCCTGCCACCACCCTTGGGCCGGGATGAGGTGCCACCTTGTGCGTAGAAGCCCTGCACACAGGCAAGAAGCCCCCCAGGCCCGCGGGCGCGCCCGACCCTGGAGCCCCCTGGCTGGCTGCAGCCACAGGGAACGGGGGTTCTGAGTTGGCAGCCCCCATTCCCGAAGCATCCACGGGCAGTTCCCCGAAGGGCTGACACCGGCTGCGCCTCAGCAGCCAGACAACCTCCCTCCCTCTGGTCGGGCACTGCAAGCCACACAGCCACTTGTGTCCCCTGTGTCCCTGGAGGCCGCAGCGCGTTTTGGGTTTTGGCGCGGACGGGCCCCTCTCGGCTTCCGTAGTCCATTTGCCCCGGAGCCTGCCAGACCCCTTGCCCCAGGGGCGGGCCCTGCTGAGTCCCTGAGTGCCTCCTGAGTTCCTGCCACCACCCTTGGGCCGGGATGTGGTGCCACCTTGTGCGTAGAAGCCCTGCACACAGGCAAGAAGCCCCCCAGGCCCGCGGGCGCGCCCGACCCTGGAGCCCCCTGGCTGGCTGCAGCCACAGGGAACGGGGGTTCTGAGTTGGCAGCCCCCATTCCCGAAGCATCCACGGGCAGTTCCCCGAAGGGCTGACACCGGCTGCGCCTCAGCAGCCAGACAACCTCCCTCCCTCTGGTCGGGCACTGCAAGCCACACAGCCACTTGTGTCCCCTGTGTCCCTGGAGGCCGCAGCGCGTTTTGGGTTTTGGCGCGGACGGGCCCCTCTCGGCTTCCGTAGTCCATTTGCCCCGGAGCCTGCCAGACCCCTTGCCCCAGGGGCGGGCCCTGCTGAGTCCCCGAGTGCCTCCTGAGTTCCTGCCACCACCCTTGGGCCGGGATGTGGTGCCACCTTGTGCGTAGAAGCCCTGCACACAGGCAAGAAGCCCCCCAGGCCCGCGGGCGCGCCCGACCCTGGAGCCCCCTGGCTGGCTGCAGCCACAGGGAACGGGGGTACTGAGTTGGCAGCCCCCATTCCCGAAGCATCCACGGGCAGTTCCCCGAAGGGCTGACACCGGCTGCGCCTCAGCAGCCAGACAACCTCCCTCCCTCTGGTCGGGCACTGCAAGCCACACAGCCACTTGTGTCCCCTGTGTCCCTGGAGGCCGCAGCGCATTTTGGGTTTTGGCGCGGACGGGCCCCTCTCGGCTTCCGTAGTCCATTTGCCCCCGGAGCCTACCAGACCCCTGGCCCCAGGGGCGGGCCCTGCAGAGTCCCCGAGCGCCTCCTGGGTTCCTGCCACCACCCTTGGGCCGGGATGAGGTGCCACCTTGTGCGTAGAAGCCCTGCACACAGGCAAGAAGCCCCCCAGGCCCGCGGGCGCGCCCGACCCTGGAGCCCCCTGGCTGGCTGCAGCCACAGGGAACGGGGGTTCTGAGTTGGCAGCCCCCATTCCCGAAGCATCCACGGGCAGTTCCCCGAAGGGCTGACACCGGCTGCGCCTCAGCAGCCAGACAACCTCCCTCCCTCTGGTCGGGCACTGCAAGCCACACAGCCACTTGTGTCCCCTGTGTCCCTGGAGGCCGCAGCGCGTTTTGGGTTTTGGCGCGGACGGGCCCCTCTCGGCTTCCGTAGTCCATTTGCCCCGGAGCCTGCCAGACCCCTTGCCCCAGGGGCGGGCCCTGCTGAGTCCCTGAGTGCCTCCTGAGTTCCTGCCACCACCCTTGGGCCGGGATGTGGTGCCACCTTGTGCGTAGAAGCCCTGCACACAGGCAAGAAGCCCCCCAGGCCCGCGGGCGCGCCCGACCCTGGAGCCCCCTGGCTGGCTGCAGCCACAGGGAACGGGGGTTCTGAGTTGGCAGCCCCCATTCCCGAAGCATCCACGGGCAGTTCCCCGAAGGGCTGACACCGGCTGCGCCTCAGCAGCCAGACAACCTCCCTCCCTCTGGTCGGGCACTGCAAGCCACACAGCCACTTGTGTCCCCTGTGTCCCTGGAGGCCGCAGCGCGTTTTGGGTTTTGGCGCGGACGGGCCCCTCTCGGCTTCCGTAGTCCATTTGCCCCGGAGCCTGCCAGACCCCTTGCCCCAGGGGCGGGCCCTGCTGAGTCCCCGAGTGCCTCCTGAGTTCCTGCCACCACCCTTGGGCCGGGATGTGGTGCCACCTTGTGCGTAGAAGCCCTGCACACAGGCAAGAAGCCCCTAGGCCCGCGGGCGCGCCCGACACTGGAGCCCCCTGGCTGGCTGCAGCCACAGGGAACGGGGGTTCTGAGTTGGCAGCCCCCATTCCCGAAGCATCCACGGGCAGTTCCCCGAAGGGCTGACACCGGCTGCGCCTCAGCAGCCAGACAACCTCCCTCCCTCTGGTCGGGCACTGCAAGCCACACAGCCACTTGTGTCCCCTGTGTCCCTGGAGGCCGCAGCGCGTTTGGGGTTTTGGCGCGGACGGGCCCCTCTCGGCTTCCGTAGTCCATTTGCCCCGGAGCCTGCCAGACCCCTTGCCCCAGGGGCGGGCCCTGCTGAGTCCCCGAGTGCCTCCTGAGTTCCTGCCACCACCCTTGGGCCGGGATGTGGTGCCACCTTGTGCGTAGAAGCCCTGCACACAGGCAAGAAGCCCCCCAGGCCCGCGGGCGCGCCCGACCCTGGAGCCCCCTGGCTGGCTGCAGCCACAGGGAACGGGGGTTCTGAGTTGGCAGCCCCCATTCCCGAAGCATCCACGGGCAGTTCCCCGAAGGGCTGACACCGGCTGCGCCTCAGCAGCCAGACAACCTCCCTCCCTCTGGTCGGGCACTGCAAGCCACACAGCCACTTGTGTCCCCTGTGTCCCTGGAGGCCGCAGCGCGTTTTGGGTTTTGGCGCGAATGGGCCCCTCTCGGCTTCCGTAGTCCATTTGCCCCGGAGCCTGCCAGACCCCTTGCCCCAGGGGCGGGCCCTGCTATGTCCCCGAGTGCCTCCTGAGTTCCTGCCACCACCCTTGGGCCGGGATGTGGTGCCACCTTGTGCGTAGAAGCCCTGCACACAGGCAAGAAGCCCCCCAGGCCCGCGGGCGCGCCCGACCCTGGAGCCCCCTGGCTGGCTGCAGCCACAGGGAACGGGGGTTCTGAGTTGGCAGCCCCCATTCCCGAAGCATCCACGGGCAGTTCCCCGAAGGGCTGACACCGGCTGCGCCTCAGCAGCCAGACAACCTCCCTCCCTCTGGTCGGGCACTGCAAGCCACACAGCCACTTGTGTCCCCTTTGTCCCTGGAGGCCGCAGCGCGTTTTGGGTTTTGGCGCGGACGGGCCCCTCTCGGCTTCCGTAGTCCATTTGCCCCGGAGCCTGCCAGACCCTTGGCCCCAGAGGCGGGCCCTGCTGAGTCCCCGAGCGCCTCCTGAGTTCCTGCCACCACCCTTGGGCCGGGATGAGGTGCCACCTTGTGCGTAGAAGCCCTGCACACAGGCAAGAAGCCCCCCAGGCCCGCGGGCGAGCCCGAACCTGGAGACCCCTGGCTGGCTGCAGCCACAGGGAACGGGGGTACTGAGTTGGCAGCCCCCATTCCTGAAGCATCCACGGGCAGTTCCCCGAAGGGCTGACACCGGCTGCGCCTCAGCAGCCAGACAACCTCCCTCCCTCTGGTCAGGCACTGCAAGCCACACAGCCACTTGTGTCCCCTGTGTCCCTGGAGGCCGCAGCGCATTTTGGGTTTTGGCGCGGACGGGCCCCTCTCGGCTTCCGTAGTCCATTTGCCCCGGAGCCTACCAGACCCCTGGCCCCAGGGGCGGGCCCTGCAGAGTCCCCGAGCGCCTCCTGGGTTCCTGCCACCACCCTTGGGCCGGGATGAGGTGCCACCTTGTGCGTAGAAGCCCTGCACACAGGCAAGAAGCCCCCCAGGCCCGCGGGCGCGCCCGACCCTGGAGCCCCCTGGCTGGCTGCAGCCACAGGGAACGGGGGTTCTGAGTTGGCAGCCCCCATTCCCGAAGCATCCACGGGCAGTTCCCCGAAGGGCTGACACCGGCTGCGCCTCAGCAGCCAGACAACCTCCCTCCCTCTGGTTGGGCACTGCAAGCCACACAGCCACTTGTGTCCCCTTTGTCCCTGGAGGCCGCAGCGCGTTTTGGGTTTTGGCGCGGACGGGCCCCTCTCGGCTTCCGTAGTCCATTTGCCCCGGAGCCTGCCAGACCCCTGGCCCCAGAGGCGGGCCCTGCTGAGTCCCCGAGCGCCTCCTGAGTTCCTGCCACCACCCTTGGGCCGGGATGTGGTGCCACCTTGTGCGTAGAAGCCCTGCACACAGGCAAGAAGCCCCCCAGGCCCGCGGGCGCGCCCGACCCTGGAGCCCCCTGGCTGGCTGTAGCCACAGGGAACGGGGGTTCTGAGTTGGCAGCCCCCATTCCCGAAGCATCCACGGGCAGTTCCCCGAAGGGCTGACACCGGCTGCGCCTCAGCAGCCAGACAACCTCCCTCCCTCTGGTCGGGCACTGCAAGCCACACAGCCACTTGTGTCCCCTGTGTCCCTGGAGGCCGCAGCGCGTTTTGGGTTTTGGCGCGGACGGGCCCCTCTCGGCTTCCGTAGTCCATTTGCCCCGGAGCCTGCCAGACCCCTTGCCCCAGGGGCGGGCCCTGCTGAGTCCCCGAGTGCCTCCTGAGTTCCTGCCACCACCCTTGGGCCGGGATGTGGTGCCACCTTGTGCGTAGAAGCCCTGCACACAGGCAAGAAGCCCCTAGGCCCGCGGGCGCGCCCGACCCTGGAGCCCCCTGGCTGGCTGCAGCCACAGGGAACGGGGGTTCTGAGTTGGCAGCCCCCATTCCCGAAGCATCCACGGGCAGTTCCCCGAAGGGCTGACACCGGCTGCGCCTCAGCAGCCAGACAACCTCCCTCCCTCTGGTCGGGCACTGCAAGCCACACAGCCACTTGTGTCCCCTGTGTCCCTGGAGGCCGCAGCGCGTTTTGGGTTTTGGCGCGGACGGGCCCCTCTCGGCTTCCGTAGTCCATTTGCCCCGGAGCCTGCCAGACCCCTTGCCCCAGGGGCGGGCCCTGCTGAGTCCCCGAGTGCCTCCTGAGTTCCTGCCACCACCCTTGGGCCGGGATGTGGTGCCACCTTGTGCGTAGAAGCCCTGCACACAGGCAAGAAGCCCCTAGGCCCGCGGGCGCGCCTGACCCTGGAGCCCCCTGGCTGGCTGCAGCCACAGGGAACGGGGGTTCTGAGTTGGCAGCCCCCATTCCCGAAGCATCCACGGGCAGTTCCCCGAAGGGCTGACACCGGCTGCGCCTCAGCAGCCAGACAACCTCCCTCCCTCTGGTCGGGCACTGCAAGCCACACAGCCACTTGTGTCCCCTGTGTCCCTGGAGGCCGCAGCGCGTTTGGGGTTTTGGCGCGGACGGGCCCCTCTCGGCTTCCGTAGTCCATTTGCCCCGGAGCCTGCCAGACCCCTTGCCCCAGGGGCGGGCCCTGCTGAGTCCCCGAGTGCCTCCTGAGTTCCTGCCACCACCCTTGGGCCGGGATGTGGTGCCACCTTGTGCGTAGAAGCCCTGCACACAGGCAAGAAGCCCCTAGGCCCGCGGGCGCGCCCGACCCTGGAGCCCCCTGGCTGGCTGCAGCCACAGGGAACGGGGGTTCTGAATTGGCAGCCCCCATTCCCGAAGCATCCACGGGCAGTTCCCCGAAGGGCTGACACCGGCTGCGCCTCAGCAGCCAGACAACCTCCCTCCCTCTGGTCGGGCACTGCAAGCCACACAGCCACTTGTGTCCCCTGTGTCCCTGGAGGCCGCAGCGCGTTTTGGGTTTTGGCGCGGACGGGCCCCTCTCGGCTTCCGTAGTCCATTTGCCCCGGAGCCTGCCAGACCCCTTGCCCCAGGGGCGGGCCCTGCTGAGTCCCCGAGTGCCTCCTGAGTTCCTGCCACCACCCTTGGGCCGGGATGTGGTGCCACCTTGTGCCTAGAAGCCCTGCACACAGGCAAGAAGCCCCCCAGGCCCGCGGGCGCGCCCGACCCTGGAGCCCCCTGGCTGGCTGCAGCCACAGGGAACGGGGGTTCTGAGTTGGCAGCCCCCATTCCCGAAGCATCCACGGGCAGTTCCCCGAAGGGCTGACACCGGCTGCGCCTCAGCAGCCAGACAACCTCCCTCCCTCTGGTCGGGCACTGCAAGCCACACAGCCACTTGTGTCCCCTGTGTCCCTGGAGGCCGCAGCGCGTTTTGGGTTTTGGCGCGGACGGGCCCCTCTCGGCTTCCGTAGTCCATTTGCCCCGGAGCCTGCCAGACCCCTTGCCCCAGGGGCGGGCCCTGCTGAGTCCCCGAGTGCCTCCTGAGTTCCTGCCACCACCCTTGGGCCGGGATGTGGTGCCACCTTGTGCGTAGAAGCCCTGCACACAGGCAAGAAGCCCCCCAGGCCCGCGGGCGCGCCCGACCCTGGAGCCCCCTGGCTGGCTGCAGCCACAGGGAACGGGGGTTCTGAGTTGGCAGCCCCCATTCCCGAAGCATCCACGGGCAGTTCCCCGAAGGGCTGACACCGGCTGCGCCTCAGCAGCCAGACAACCTCCCTCCCTCTGGTCGGGCACTGCAAGCCACACAGCCACTTGTGTCCCCTGTGTCCCTGGAGGCCGCAGCGCGTTTTGGGTTTTGGCGCGGACGGGCCCCTCTCGGCTTCCGTAGTCCATTTGCCCCGGAGCCTGCCAGACCCCTTGCCCCAGGGGCGGGCCCTGCTGAGTCCCCGAGTGCCTCCTGAGTTCCTGCCACCACCCTTGGGCCGGGATGTGGTGCCACCTTGTGCGTAGAAGCCCTGCACACAGGCAAGAAGCCCCCCAGGCCCGCGGGCGCGCCCGACCCTGGAGCCCCCTGGCTGGCTGCAGCCACAGGGAACGGGGGTACTGAGTTGGCAGCCCCCATTCCCGAAGCATCCACGGGCAGTTCCCCGAAGGGCTGACACCGGCTGCGCCTCAGCAGCCAGACAACCTCCCTCCCTCTGGTCGGGCACTGCAAGCCACACAGCCACTTGTGTCCCCTGTGTCCCTGGAGGCCGCAGCGCATTTTGGGTTTTGGCGCGGACGGGCCCCTCTCGGCTTCCGTAGTCCATTTGCCCCCGGAGCCTACCAGACCCCTGGCCCCAGGGGCGGGCCCTGCAGAGTCCCCGAGCGCCTCCTGGGTTCCTGCCACCACCCTTGGGCCGGGATGAGGTGCCACCTTGTGCGTAGAAGCCCTGCACACAGGCAAGAAGCCCCCCAGGCCCGCGGGCGCGCCCGACCCTGGAGCCCCCTGGCTGGCTGCAGCCACAGGGAACGGGGGTTCTGAGTTGGCAGCCCCCATTCCCGAAGCATCCACGGGCAGTTCCCCGAAGGGCTGACACCGGCTGCGCCTCAGCAGCCAGACAACCTCCCTCCCTCTGGTCGGGCACTGCAAGCCACACAGCCACTTGTGTCCCCTGTGTCCCTGGAGGCCGCAGCGCGTTTTGGGTTTTGGCGCGGACGGGCCCCTCTCGGCTTCCGTAGTCCATTTGCCCCGGAGCCTGCCAGACCCCTTGCCCCAGGGGCGGGCCCTGCTGAGTCCCTGAGTGCCTCCTGAGTTCCTGCCACCACCCTTGGGCCGGGATGTGGTGCCACCTTGTGCGTAGAAGCCCTGCACACAGGCAAGAAGCCCCCCAGGCCCGCGGGCGCGCCCGACCCTGGAGCCCCCTGGCTGGCTGCAGCCACAGGGAACGGGGGTTCTGAGTTGGCAGCCCCCATTCCCGAAGCATCCACGGGCAGTTCCCCGAAGGGCTGACACCGGCTGCGCCTCAGCAGCCAGACAACCTCCCTCCCTCTGGTCGGGCACTGCAAGCCACACAGCCACTTGTGTCCCCTGTGTCCCTGGAGGCCGCAGCGCGTTTTGGGTTTTGGCGCGGACGGGCCCCTCTCGGCTTCCGTAGTCCATTTGCCCCGGAGCCTGCCAGACCCCTTGCCCCAGGGGCGGGCCCTGCTGAGTCCCCGAGTGCCTCCTGAGTTCCTGCCACCACCCTTGGGCCGGGATGTGGTGCCACCTTGTGCGTAGAAGCCCTGCACACAGGCAAGAAGCCCCCCAGGCCCGCGGGCGCGCCCGACCCTGGAGCCCCCTGGCTGGCTGCAGCCACAGGGAACGGGGGTACTGAGTTGGCAGCCCCCATTCCCGAAGCATCCACGGGCAGTTCCCCGAAGGGCTGACACCGGCTGCGCCTCAGCAGCCAGACAACCTCCCTCCCTCTGGTCGGGCACTGCAAGCCACACAGCCACTTGTGTCCCCTGTGTCCCTGGAGGCCGCAGCGCATTTTGGGTTTTGGCGCGGACGGGCCCCTCTCGGCTTCCGTAGTCCATTTGCCCCCGGAGCCTACCAGACCCCTGGCCCCAGGGGCGGGCCCTGCGGAGTCCCCGAGCGCCTCCTGGGTTCCTGCCACCACCCTTGGGCCGGGATGAGGTGCCACCTTGTGCGTAGAAGCCCTGCACACAGGCAAGAAGCCCCCCAGGCCCGCGGGCGCGCCCGACCCTGGAGCCCCCTGGCTGGCTGCAGCCACAGGGAACGGGGGTTCTGAGTTGGCAGCCCCCATTCCCGAAGCATCCACGGGCAGTTCCCCGAAGGGCTGACACCGGCTGCGCCTCAGCAGCCAGACAACCTCCCTCCCTCTGGTCGGGCACTGCAAGCCACACAGCCACTTGTGTCCCCTGTGTCCCTGGAGGCCGCAGCGCGTTTTGGGTTTTGGCGCGGACGGGCCCCTCTCGGCTTCCGTAGTCCATTTGCCCCGGAGCCTGCCAGACCCCTTGCCTCAGGGGCGGGCCCTGCTGAGTCCCTGAGTGCCTCCTGAGTTCCTGCCACCACCCTTGGGCCGGGATGTGGTGCCACCTTGTGCGTAGAAGCCCTGCACACAGGCAAGAAGCCCCCCAGGCCCGCGGGCGCGCCCGACCCTGGAGCCCCCTGGCTGGCTGCAGCCACAGGGAACGGGGGTTCTGAGTTGGCAGCCCCCATTCTTGAAGCATCCACGGGCAGTTCCCCGAAGGGCTGACACCGGCTGCGCCTCAGCAGCCAGACAACCTCCCTCTCTCTGGTCGGGCACTGCAAGCCACACAGCCACTTGTGTCCCCTGTGTCCCTGGAGGCCGCAGCGCGTTTTGGGTTTTGGCGCGGACGGGCCCCTCTCGGCTTCCGTAGTCCATTTGCCCCGGAGCCTGCCAGACCCCTTGCCCCAGGGGCGGGCCCTGCTGAGTCCCCGAGTGCCTCCTGTGTTCCTGCCACCACCCTTGGGCCGGGATGTGGTGCCACCTTGTGCGTAGAAGCCCTGCACACAGGCAAGAAGCCCCCCAGGCCCGCGGGCGCACCCGACCCTGGAGCCCCCGGGCTGGCTGCAGCCACAGGGAACGGGGGTTCTGAGTTGGCAGCCCCCATTCCCGAAGCATCCACGGGCAGTTCCCCGAAGGGCTGACACCGGCTGCGCCTCAGCAGCCAGACAACCTCCCTCCCTCTGGTCGGGCACTGCAAGCCACACAGCCACTTGTGTCCCCTGTGTCCCTGGAGGCCGCAGCGCGTTTTGGGTTTTGGCGCGGACGGGCCCCTCTCGGCTTCCGTAGTCCATTTGCCCCGGAGCCTGCCAGACCCCTTGCCCCAGGGGCGGGCCCTGCTGAGTCCCTGAGTGCCTCCTGAGTTCCTGCCACCACCCTTGGGCCGGGATGTGGTGCCACCTTGTGCGTAGAAGCCCTGCACACAGGCAAGAAGCCCCCCAGGCCCGCGGGCGCGCCCGACCCTGGAGCCCCCTGGCTGGCTGCAGCCACAGGGAACGGGGGTTCTGAGTTGGCAGCCCCCATTCCCGAAGCATCCACGGGCAGTTCCCCGAAGGGCTGACACCGGCTGCGCCTCAGCAGCCAGACAACCTCCCTCCCTCTGGTCGGGCACTGCAAGCCACACAGCCACTTGTGTCCCCTGTGTCCCTGGAGGCCGCAGCGCGTTTTGGGTTTTGGCGCGGACGGGCCCCTCTCGGCTTCCGTAGTCCATTTGCCCCGGAGCCTGCCAGACCCCTTGCCCCAGGGGCGGGCCCTGCTGAGTCCCCGAGTGCCTCCTGAGTTCCTGCCACCACCCTTGGGCCGGGATGTGGTGCCACCTTGTGCGTAGAAGCCCTGCACACAGGCAAGAAGCCCCTAGGCCCGCGGGCGCGCCCGACACTGGAGCCCCCTGGCTGGCTGTAGCCACAGGGAACGGGGGTTCTGAGTTGGCAGCCCCCATTCCCGAAGCATCCACGGGCAGTTCCCCGAAGGGCTGACACCGGCTGCGCCTCAGCAGCCAGACAACCTCCCTCCCTCTGGTCGGGCACTGCAAGCCACACAGCCACTTGTGTCCCCTGTGTCCCTGGAGGCCGCAGCGCGTTTGGGGTTTTGGCGCGGACGGGCCCCTCTCGGCTTCCGTAGTCCATTTGCCCCGGAGCCTGCCAGACCCCTTGCCCCAGGGGCGGGCCCTGCTGAGTCCCCGAGTGCCTCCTGAGTTCCTGCCACCACCCTTGGGCCGGGATGTGGTGCCACCTTGTGCGTAGAAGCCCTGCACACAGGCAAGAAGCCCCCCAGGCCCGCGGGCGCGCCCGACCCTGGAGCCCCCTGGCTGGCTGCAGCCACAGGGAACGGGGGTTCTGAGTTGGCAGCCCCCATTCCCGAAGCATCCACGGGCAGTTCCCCGAAGGGCTGACACCGGCTGCGCCTCAGCAGCCAGACAACCTCCCTCCCTCTGGTCGGGCACTGCAAGCCACACAGCCACTTGTGTCCCCTGTGTCCCTGGAGGCCGCAGCGCGTTTTGGGTTTTGGCGCGGATGGGCCCCTCTCGGCTTCCGTAGTCCATTTGCCCCGGAGCCTGCCAGACCCCTTGCCCCAGGGGCGGGCCCTGCTGAGTCCCCGAGTGCCTCCTGAGTTCCTGCCACCACCCTTGGGCCGGGATGTGGTGCCACCTTGTGCGTAGAAGCCCTGCACACAGGCAAGAAGCCCCTAGGCCCGCGGGCGCGCCTGACCCTGGAGCCCCCTGGCTGGCTGCAGCCACAGGGAACGGGGGTTCTGAGTTGGCAGCCCCCATTCCCGAAGCATCCACGGGCAGTTCCCCGAAGGGCTGACACCGGCTGCGCCTCAGCAGCCAGACAACCTCCCTCCCTCTGGTCGGGCACTGCAAGCCACACAGCCACTTGTGTCCCCTGTGTCCCTGGAGGCCGCAGCGCGTTTGGGGTTTTGGCGCGGACGGGCCCCTCTCGGCTTCCGTAGTCCATTTGCCCCGGAGCCTGCCAGACCCCTTGCCCCAGGGGCGGGCCCTGCTGAGTCCCCGAGTGCCTCCTGAGTTCCTGCCACCACCCTTGGGCCGGGATGTGGTGCCACCTTGTGCGTAGAAGCCCTGCACAAAGGCAAGAAGCCCCTAGGCCCGCGGGCGCGCCCGACCCTGGAGCCCCCTGGCTGGCTGCAGCCACAGGGAACGGGGGTTCTGAATTGGCAGCCCCCATTCCCGAAGCATCCACGGGCAGTTCCCCGAAGGGCTGACACCGGCTGCGCCTCAGCAGCCAGACAACCTCCCTCCCTCTGGTCGGGCACTGCAAGCCACACAGCCACTTGTGTCCCCTGTGTCCCTGGAGGCCGCAGCGCGTTTTGGGTTTTGGCGTGGACGGGCCCCTCTCGGCTTCCGTAGTCCATTTGCCCCGGAGCCTGCCAGACCCCTTGCCCCAGGGGCGGGCCCTGCTGAGTCCCCGAGTGCCTCCTGAGTTCCTGCCACCACCCTTGGGCCGGGATGTGGTGCCACCTTGTGCGTAGAAGCCCTGCACACAGGCAAGAAGCCCCCCAGGCCCGCGGGCGCGCCCGACCCTGGAGCCCCCTGGCTGGCTGCAGCCACAGGGAACGGGGGTTCTGAGTTGGCAGCCCCCATTCCCGAAGCATCCACGGGCAGTTCCCCGAAGGGCTGACACCGGCTGCGCCTCAGCAGCCAGACAACCTCCCTCCCTCTGGTCGGGCACTGCAAGCCACACAGCCACTTGTGTCCCCTGTGTCCCTGGAGGCCGCAGCGCGTTTTGGGTTTTGGCGCGGACGGGCCCCTCTCGGCTTCCGTAGTCCATTTGCCCCGGAGCCTGCCAGACCCCTTGCCCCAGGGGCGGGCCCTGCTGAGTCCCCGAGCGCCTCCTGAGGTCCTGCCACCACCCTTGGGCCGGGATGAGGTGCCACCTTGTGCGTAGAAGCCCTGCACACAGGCAAGAAGCCCCCCAGGCCCGCGGGCGCGCCCGACCCTGGAGCCCCCTGGCTGGCTGCAGCCACAGGGAACGGGGGTACTGAGTTGGCAGCCCCCATTCCCGAAGCATCCACGGGCAGTTCCCCGAAGGGCTGACACCGGCTGCGCCTCAGCAGCCAGACAACCTCCCTCCCTCTGGTCGGGCACTGCAAGCCACACAGCCACTTGTGTCCCCTGTGTCCCTGGAGGCCGCAGCGCATTTTGGGTTTTGGCGCGGACGGGCCCCTCTCGGCTTCCGTAGTCCATTTGCCCACGGAGCCTACCAGACCCCTGGCCCCAGGGGCAGGCCCTGCAGAGTCCCCGAGCGCCTCCTGGGTTCCTGCCACCACCCTTGGGCCGGGATGAGGTGCCACCTTGTGCGTAGAAGCCCTGCACACAGGCAAGAAGCCCCCCAGGCCCGCGGGCGCGCCCGACCCTGGAGCCCCCTGGCTGGCTGCAGCCACAGGGAACGGGGGTTCTGAGTTGGCAGCCCCCATTCCCGAAGCATCCACGGGCAGTTCCCCGAAGGGCTGACACCGGCTGCGCCTCAGCAGCCAGACAACCTCCCTCCCTCTGGTCGGGCACTGCAAGCCACACAGCCACTTGTGTCCCCTGTGTCCCTGGAGGCCGCAGCGCATTTTGGGTTTTGGCGCGGACGGGCCCCTCTCGGCTTCCGTAGTCCATTTGCCCCCGGAGCCTACCAGACCCCTGGCCCCAGGGGCGGGCCCTGCAGAGTCCCCGAGCGCCTCCTGGGTTCCTGCCACCACCCTTGGGCCGGGATGAGGTGCCACCTTGTGCGTAGAAGCCCTGCACACAGGCAAGAAGCCCCCCAGGCCCGCGGGCGCGCCCGACCCTGGAGCCCCCTGGCTGGCTGCAGCCACAGGGAACGGGGGTTCTGAGTTGGCAGCCCCCATTCCCGAAGCATCCACGGGCAGTTCCCCGAAGGGCTGACACCGGCTGCGCCTCAGCAGCCAGACAACCTCCCTCCCTCTGGTCGGGCACTGCAAGCCACACAGCCACTTGTGTCCCCTGTGTCCCTGGAGGCCGCAGCGCATTTTGGGTTTTGGCGCGGACGGGCCCCTCTCGGCTTCCGTAGTCCATTTGCCCACGGAGCCTACCAGACCCCTGGCCCCAGGGGCGGGCCCTGCAGAGTCCCCGAGCGCCTCCTGGGTTCCTGCCACCACCCTTGGGCCGGGATGAGGTGCCACCTTGTGCGTAGAAGCCCTGCACACAGGCAAGAAGCCCCCCAGGCCCGCGGGCGCGCCCGACCCTGGAGCCCCCTGGCTGGCTGCAGCCACAGGGAGGGGGTTCTGAGTTGGCAGCCCCCATTCCCGAAGCATCCACGGGCAGTTCCCCGAAGGGCTGACACCGGCTGCGCCTCAGCAGCCAGACAACCTCCCTCCCTCTGGTCGGGCACTGCAAGCCACACAGCCACTTGTGTCCCCTGTGTCCCTGGAGGCCGCAGCGCGTTTTGGGTTTTGGCGCGGACGGGCCACTCTTGGCTTCCGTAGTCCATTTGCCCCCGGAGCTTTGCCAGACCCCTGGCCCCAGGGGCGGGCCCTGCTGAGTCCCCGAGCGCCTCCTGGGTTCCTGCCACCACCCTTGGGCCGGGATGAGGTGCCACCTTGTGCGTAGAAGCCCTGCACACAGGCAAGAAGCCCCCCAGGCCCGCGGGCGCGCCCGACCCTGGAGCCCCCTGGCTGGCTGCAGCCACAGGGAACGGGGGTTCTGAGTTGGCAGCCCCCATTCCCGAAGCATCCACGGGCAGTTCCCCGAAGGGCTGACACCGGCTGCGCCTCAGCAGCCAGACAACCTCCCTCCCTCTGGTCGGGCACTGCAAGCCACACAGCCACTTGTGTCCCCTGTGACCCTGGAGGCGGCAGCGCGTTTTGGGTTTTGGCGCGGACGGGCCCCTCTCGGCTTCCGTAGTCCATTTGCCCCGGAGCCTGCCAGACCCCTTGCCCCAGGGGCGGGCCCTGCTGAGTCCCTGAGTGCCTCCTGAGTTCCTGCCACCACCCTTGGGCTGGGATGTGGTGCCACCTTGTGCGTAGAAGCCCTGCACACAGGCAAGAAGCCCCCCAGGCCCGCGGGCGTGCCCGACCCTGGAGCCCCCTGGCTGGCTGCAGCCACAGGGAACGGGGGTTCTGAGTTGGCAGCCCCCATTCCCGAAGCATCCACGGGCAGTTCCCCGAAGGGCTGACACCGGCTGCGCCTCAGCAGCCAGACAACCTCCCTCCCTCTGGTCGGGCACTGCAAGCCACACAGCCACTTGTGTCCCCTGTGTCCCTGGAGGCCGCAGCGCGTTTTGGGTTTTGGCGCGGACGGGCCCCTCTCGGCTTCCGTAGTCCATTTGCCCCGGAGCCTGCCAGACCCCTGGCCCCAGGGGCGGGCCCTGCTGAGTCCCCGAGTGCCTCCTGAGTTCCTGCCACCACCCTTGGGCCGGGATGTGGTGCCACCTTGTGCGTAGAAGCCCTGCACACAGGCAAGAAAGCCCCAAGGCCCGCGGGCGCGCCCGACCCTGGAGCCCCCTGGCTGGCTGCAGCCACAGGGAACGGGGGTTCTGAGTTGGCAGCCCCCATTCCCGAAGCATCCACGGGCAGTTCCCCGAAGGGCTGACACCGGCTGCGCCTCAGCAGCCAGACAACCTAGCTCCCTCTGGTCGGGCACTGCAAGCCACACAGCCACTTGTGTCCCCTGTGTCCCTGGAGGCCGCAGCGTGTTTTGGGTTTTGGCGCGGACGGGCCCCTCTCGGCTTCCGTAGTCCATTTGCCCCGGAGCCTGCCAGACCCCTTGCCCCAGGGGCGGGCCCTGCTGAGTCCCCGAGTGCCTCCTGAGTTCCTGCCACCACCCTTGGGCCGGGATGTGGTGCCACCTTGTGCGTAGAAGCCCTGCACACAGGCAAGAAGCCCCTAGGCCCGCGGGCGCGCCCGACCCTGGAGCCCCCTGGCTGGCTGCAGCCACAGGGAACGGGGGTTCTGAGTTGGCAGCCCCCATTCCCGAAGCATCCACGGGCAGTTCCCCGAAGGGCTGACACCGGCTGCGCCTCAGCAGCCAGACAACCTCCCTCCCTCTGGTCGGGCACTGCAAGCCACACAGCCACTTGTGTCCCCTGTGTCCCTGGAGGCCGCAGCGCGTTTTGGGTTTTGGCGCGGACGGGCCCCTCTCGGCTTCCGTAGTCCATTTGCCCCCGGAGCCTACCAGAC
Source organism: Lepus europaeus (assembly GCF_033115175.1). Lineage (NCBI taxonomy): Eukaryota > Metazoa > Chordata > Mammalia > Lagomorpha > Leporidae > Lepus > Lepus europaeus. The sequence continues at coordinate 58,072 of NW_026909310.1, forward strand.
CCCTGGCCCCAGGGGCGGGCCCTGCTGAGTCCCCGAGCGCCTCCTGGGTTCCTGCCACCACCCTTGGGCCGGGATGAGGTGCCAGCTTGTGCGTAGAAGCCCTGCACACAGGCAAGAAGCCCCCCAGGCCCGCGGGCGCGCCCGACCCTGGAGCCCCCTGCCTGGCTGCAGCCACAGGGAACAGGGGTTCTTAGTTGGCAGCCCCCATTCCCGAAGCATCCACGGGCAGGTCCCCGAAGGGCTGACACCGGCTGTGCCTCTGCAGCCAGACAACCTCCCTCCCTCTGGTCGGGCACTGCAAGCCACACAGCCACTTGTGTCCCCTGTGTCCCTGGAGGCCGCAGCGCGTTTTGGGTTTTGGCGCGGACGGGCCCCTCTCGGCTTCCGTAGTCCATTTGCCCCGGAGCCTGCCAGACCCCTGGCCCCAGGGACGGGCCCTGCTGAGTCCCCGAGCGCCTCCTGGGTTCCTGCCACCACCCTTGGGCCGGGATGAGGTGCCACCTTGTGCGTAGAAGCCCTGCACACAGGCAAGAAGCCCCCCAGGCCCGCGGGCGCGCCCGACCCTGGAGCCCCCTGGCTGGCTGCAGCCACAGGGAACGGGGGTTCTGAGTTGGCAGCCCCCATTCCCGAAGCATCCATGGGCAGTTCCCCGAAGGGCTGACACCGGCTGCGCCTCAGCAGCCAGACAACCTCCCTCCCTCTGGTCGGGCACTGCAAGCCACACAGCCACTTGTGTCCCCTTTGTCCCTGGAGGCCACAAGCGTTTTGGGTTTTGGCGCGGACGGGCCCCTCTCGGCTTCCGTAGTCCATTTGCCCCGGAGCCTGCCAGACCCCTGGCCCCAGAGGCGGGCCCTGCTGAGTCCCCGAGCGCCTCCTGAGTTCCTGCCACCACCCTTGGGCCGGGATGAGGTGCCACCTTGTGCGTAGAAGCCCTGCACACAGGCAAGAAGCCCCCCAGGCCCGCGGGCGCACCCGACCCTGGAGCCCCCTGGCTGGCTGCAGCCACAGGGAACGGGGGTTCTGAGTTGGCAGCCCCCATTCCCGAAGCATCCACGGGCAGTTCCCCGAAGGGCTGACACCGGCTGCGCCTCAGCAGCCAGACAACCTCCCTCCCTCTGGTCGGGCACTGCAAGCCACACAGCCACTTGTGTCCCCTGTGTCCCTGGAGGCCGCAGCGCGTTTTGGGTTTTGGCGCGGACGGGCCACTCTTGGCTTCCGTAGTCCATTTGCCCCCGGAGCTTTGCCAGACCCCTGGCCCCAGGGGCGGGCCCTGCTGAGTCCCCGAGCGCCTCCTGGGTTCCTGCCACCACCCTTGGGCCGGGATGAGGTGCCACCTTGTGCGTAGAAGCCCTGCACACAGGCAAGAAGCCCCCCAGGCCCGCGGGCGCGCCCTACCCTGGAGCCCCCTGGCTGGCTGCAGCCACAGGGAACGGGGGTACTGAGTTGGCAGCCCCCATTCCCGAAGCATCCACGGGCAGTTCCCCGAAGGGCTGACACCGGCTGCGCCTCAGCAGCCAGACAACCTCCCTCCCTCTGGTCGGGCACTGCAAGCCACACAGCCACTTGTGTACCCTGTGTCCCTGGAGGCCGCAGCGCGTTTTGGGTTTTGGCGCGGACGGGCCCCTCTCGGCTTCCGTAGTCCATTTGCCCCGGAGCCTGCCAGACCCCTTGCCCCAGGGGCGGGCCCTGCTGAGTCCCCGAGCGCCTCCTGAGTTCCTGCCACCACCCTTGGGCCGGGATGTGGTGCCACCTTGTGCGTAGAAGCCCTGCACACAGGCAAGAAGCCCCTAGGCCCGCGGGCGCGCCCGACCCTGGAGCCCCCTTGCTGGCTGCAGCCACAGGGAACGGGGGTTCTGAGTTGGCAGCCCCCATTCCCGAAGCATCCACGGGCAGTTCCCCGAAGGGCTGACACCGGCTGCGCCTCAGCAGCCAGACAACCTCCCTCCCTCTGGTCGGGCACTGCAAGCCACACAGCCACTTGTGTCCCCTGTGTCCCTGGAGGCCGCAGCGCGTTTTGGGTTTTGGCGTGGACGGGCCCCTCTCGGCTTCCGTAGTCCATTTGCCCTGGAGCCTGCCAGACCCCTGGCCCCAGAGGCGGGCCCTGCTGAGTCCCCGAGCGCCTCCTGAGTTCCTGCCACCACCCTTGGGCCGGGATGAGGTGCCACCTTGTGCGTAGAAGCCCTGCACACAGGCAAGAAGCCCCCCAGGCCCGCGGGCGCGCCCGACCCTGGAGCCCCCTGGCTGGCTGCAGCCACAGGGAACGGGGGTTCTGAGTTGGCAGCCCCCATTCCCGAAGCATCCACGGGCAGTTTCCCGAAGGGCTGACACCGGCTGTGCCTCAGCAGCCAGACAACCTCCCTCCCTCTGGTCGGGCACTGCAAGCCACACAGCCACTTGTGTCCCCTGTGTCCCTGGAGGCCGCAGCGCGTTTTGGGTTTTGGCGCGGACGGGCCCCTCTCGGCTTCCGTAGTCCATTTGCCCCGGAGCCTGCCAGACCCCTTGCCCCAGGGGCGGGCCCTGCTGAGTCCCAGAGTGCCTCCTGAGTTCCTGCCACCACCCTTGGGCCGGGATGTGGTGCCACCTTGTGCGTAGAAGCCCTGCACACAGGCAAGAAGCCCCCCAGGCCCGCGGGCGCGCCCGACCCTGGAGCCCCCTGGCTGGCTGCAGCCACAGGGAACGGGGGTTCTGAGTTGGCAGCCCCCATTCCCGAAGCATCCACGGGCAGTTCCCCGAAGGGCTGACACCGGCTGCGCCTCAGCAGCCAGACAACCTCCCTCCCTCTGGTCGGGCACTGCAAGCCACACAGCCACTTGTGTCCCCTGTGTCCCTGGAGGCCGCAGCGCGTTTTGGGTTTTGGCGCGGACGGGCCCCTCTCGGCTTCCGTAGTCCATTTGCCCCGGAGCCTGCCAGAACCCTTGCCCCAGGGGCGGGCCCTGCTGAGTCCCTGAGTGCCTCCTGAGTTCCTGCCACCACCCTTGGGCCGGGATGTGGTGCCACCTTGTGCGTAGAAGCCCTGCACACAGGCAAGAAGCCCCCCAGGCCCGCGGGCGCGCCCGACCCTGGAGCCCCCTGGCTGGCTGCAGCCACAGGGAACGGGGGTTCTGAGTTGGCAGCCCCCATTCCCGAAGCATCCACGGGCAGTTCCCCGAAGGGCTGACACCGGCTGCGCCTCAGCAGCCAGACAACCTCCCTCCCTCTGGTCGGGCACTGCAAGCCACACAGCCACTTGTGTCCCCTGTGTCCCTGGAGGCCGCAGCGCGTTTTGGGTTTTGGCGCGGACGGGCCCCTCTCGGCTTCCGTAGTCCATTTGCCCCGGAGCCTGCCAGACCCCTTGCCCCAGGGGCGGGCCCTGCTGAGTCCCTGAGTGCCTCCTGAGTTCCTGCCACCACCCTTGGGCCGGGATGTGGTGCCACCTTGTGCGTAGAAGCCCTGCACACAGGCAAGAAGCCCCCCAGGCCCGAGGGCGCGCCCGACCCTGGAGCCCCCTGGCTGGCTGCAGCCACAGGGAACGGGGGTTCTGAGTTGGCAGCCCCCATTCCCGAAGCATCCACGGGCAGTTCCCCGAAGGGCTGACACCGGCTGCGCCTCAGCAGCCAGACAACCTCCCTCCCTCTGGTCGGGCACTGCAAGCCACACAGCCACTTGTGTCCCCTGTGTCCCTGGAGGCCGCAGCACGTTTTGGGTTTTGGCGCGGACGGGCCCCTCTCGGCTTCCGTAGTCCATTTGCCCCGGAGCCTGCCAGACCCCTTGCCCCAGGGGCGGGCCCTGCTGAGTCCCTGAGTGCCTCCTGAGTTCCTGCCACCACCCTTGGGCCGGGATGTGGTGCCACCTTGTGCGTAGAAGCCCTGCACACAGGCAAGAAGCCCCCCAGGCCCGCGGGCGCGCCCGACCCTGGAGCCCCCTGGCTGGCTGCAGCCACAGGGAACGGGGGTTCTGAGTTGGCAGCCCCCATTCCCGAAGCATCCACGGGCAGTTCCCCGAAGGGCTGACACCGGCTGCGCCTCAGCAGCCAGACAACCTCCCTCCCTCTGGTCGGGCACTGCAAGCCACACAGCCACTTGTGTCCCCTGTGTCCCTGGAGGCCGCAGCGCGTTTTGGGTTTTGGCGCGGACGGGCCCCTCTCGGCTTCCGTAGTCCATTTGCCCCCGGAGCCTGCCAGACCGCTGGCCCCAGGGGCAGGCCCTGCTGAGTCCCCGAGCGCCACCTGGGTTCCTGCCACCACACTTGGGCCGGGATGTGGTGCCACCTTGTGCGTAGAAGCCCTGCACACAGGCAAGAAGCCCCCCAGGCCCGCGGCGCACCCGACCCTGGAGCCCCCTGGCTGGCTGCAGCCACAGGGAACGGGGGTTCTGAGTTGGCAGCCCCCATTCCCGAAGCATCCACGGGCAGTTCCCCGAAGGGCTGACACCGGCTGCGCCTCAGCAGCCAGACAACCTCCCTCCCTCTGGTCGGGCACTGCAAGCCACACAGCCACTTGTGTCCCCTGTGTCCCTGGAGGCCGCAGCGCGTTTTGGGTTTTGGCGCGGACGGGCCCCTCTCGGCTTCCGTAGTCCATTTGCCCCCGGAGCTTTGCCAGACCCCTGGCCCCAGGGGCGGGCCCTGCTGAGTCCCCGAGCGCCTCCTGGGTTCCTGCCACCACCCTTGGGCCGGGATGAGGTGCCACCTTGTGCGTAGAAGCCCTGCACACAGGCAAGAAGCCCCCCAGGCCCGCGGGCGCGCCCGACCCTGGAGCCCCCTGGCTGGCTGCAGCCACAGGGAACGGGGGTACTGAGTTGGCAGCCCCCATTCCCGAAGCATCCATGGGCAGTTCCCCGAAGGGCTGACACCGGCTGCGCCTCAGCAGCCAGACAACCTCCCTCCCTCTGGTCGGGCACTGCAAGCCACACAGCCACTTGTGTACCCTGTGTCCCTGGAGGCCGCAGCGCGTTTTGGGTTTTGGCGCGGACGGGCCCCTCTCGGCTTCCGTAGTCCATTTGCCCCGGAGCCTGCCAGACCCCTTGCCCCAGGGGCGGGCCCTGCTGAGTCCCTGAGTGCCTCCTGAGTTCCTGCCACCACCCTTGGGCCGGGATGTGGTGCCACCTTGTGCGTAGAAGCCCTGCACACAGGCAAGAAGCCCCCCAGGCCCGCGGGCGCGCCCGACCCTGGAGCCCCCTGGCTGGCTGCAGCCACAGGGAACGGGGGTTCTGAGTTGGCAGCCCCCATTCCCGAAGCATCCACGGGCAGTTCCCCGAAGGGCTGACACCGGCTGCGCCTCAGCAGCCAGACAACCTCCCTCCCTCTGGTCGGGCACTGCAAGCCACACAGCCACTTGTGTCCCCTGTGTCCCTGGAGGCCGCAGCACGTTTTGGGTTTTGGCGCGGACGGGCCCCTCTCGGCTTCCGTAGTCCATTTGCCCCGGAGCCTGCCAGACCCCTTGCCCCAGGGGCGGGCCCTGCTGAGTCCCTGAGTGCCTCCTGAGTTCCTGCCACCACCCTTGGGCCGGGATGTGGTGCCACCTTGTGCGTAGAAGCCCTGCACACAGGCAAGAAGCCCCCCAGGCCCGCGGGCGCGCCCGACCCTGGAGCCCCCTGGCTGGCTGCAGCCACAGGGAACGGGGGTTCTGAGTTGGCAGCCCCCATTCCCGAAGCATCCACGGGCAGTTCCCCGAAGGGCTGACACCGGCTGCGCCTCAGCAGCCAGACAACCTCCCTCCCTCTGGTCGGGCACTGCAAGCCACACAGCCACTTGTGTCCCCTGTGTCCCTGGAGGCCGCAGCGCGTTTTGGGTTTTGGCGCGGACGGGCCCCTCTCGGCTTCCGTAGTCCATTTGCCCCCGGAGCCTGCCAGACCGCTGGCCCCAGGGGCAGGCCCTGCTGAGTCCCCGAGCGCCACCTGGGTTCCTGCCACCACACTTGGGCCGGGATGTGGTGCCACCTTGTGCGTAGAAGCCCTGCACACAGGCAAGAAGCCCCCCAGGCCCGCGGCGCACCCGACCCTGGAGCCCCCTGGCTGGCTGCAGCCACAGGGAACGGGGGTTCTGAGTTGGCAGCCCCCATTCCCGAAGCATCCACGGGCAGTTCCCCGAAGGGCTGACACCGGCTGCGCCTCAGCAGCCAGACAACCTCCCTCCCTCTGGTCGGGCACTGCAAGCCACACAGCCACTTGTGTCCCCTGTGTCCCTGGAGGCCGCAGCGCGTTTTGGGTTTTGGCGCGGACGGGCCCCTCTCGGCTTCCGTAGTCCATTTGCCCCCGGAGCTTTGCCAGACCCCTGGCCCCAGGGGCGGGCCCTGCTGAGTCCCCGAGCGCCTCCTGGGTTCCTGCCACCACCCTTGGGCCGGGATGAGGTGCCACCTTGTGCGTAGAAGCCCTGCACACAGGCAAGAAGCCCCCCAGGCCCGCGGGCGCGCCCGACCCTGGAGCCCCCTGGCTGGCTGCAGCCACAGGGAACGGGGGTACTGAGTTGGCAGCCCCCATTCCCGAAGCATCCATGGGCAGTTCCCCGAAGGGCTGACACCGGCTGCGCCTCAGCAGCCAGACAACCTCCCTCCCTCTGGTCGGGCACTGCAAGCCACACAGCCACTTGTGTACCCTGTGTCCCTGGAGGCCGCAGCGCGTTTTGGGTTTTGGCGCGGACGGGCCCCTCTCGGCTTCCGTAGTCCATTTGCCCCGGAGCCTGCCAGACCCCTTGCCCCAGGGGCGGGCCCTGCTGAGTCCCTGAGTGCCTCCTGAGTTCCTGCCACCACCCTTGGGCCGGGATGTGGTGCCACCTTGTGCGTAGAAGCCCTGCACACAGGCAAGAAGCCCCCCAGGCCCGCGGGCGCGCCCGACCCTGGAGCCCCCTGGCTGGCTGCAGCCACAGGGAACGGGGGTTCTGAGTTGGCAGCCCCCATTCCCGAAGCATCCACGGGCAGTTCCCCGAAGGGCTGACACCGGCTGCGCCTCAGCAGCCAGACAACCTCCCTCCCTCTGGTCGGGCACTGCAAGCCACACAGCCACTTGTGTCCCCTGTGTCCCTGGAGGCCGCAGCGCGTTTTGGGTTTTGGCGCGGACGGGCCCCTCTCGGCTTCCGTAGTCCATTTGCCCCGGAGCCTGCCAGACCCCTTGCCCCAGGGGCGGGCCCTGCTGAGTCCCTGAGTGCCTCCTGAGTTCCTGCCACCACCCTTGGGCCGGGATGTGGTGCCACCTTGTGTGTAGAAGCCCTGCACACAGGCAAGAAGCCCCCCAGGCCCGCGGGCGCGCCCGACCCTGGAGCCCCCTGGCTGGCTGCAGCCACAGGGAACGGGGGTTCTGAGTTGGCAGCCCCCATTCCCGAAGCATCCACGGGCAGTTCCCCGAAGGGCTGACACCGGCTGCGCCTCAGCAGCCAGACAACCTCCCTCCCTCTGGTCGGGCACTGCAAGCCACACAGCCACTTGTGTCCCCTGTGTCCCTGGAGGCCGCAGCGCGTTTTGGGTTTTGGCGCGGACGGGCCCCTCTCGGCTTCCGTAGTCCATTTGCCCCGGAGCCTGCCAGACCCCTGGCCCCTGAGGCGGGCCCTGCTGAGTCCCCGAGCGCCTCCTGAGTTCCTGCCACCACCCTTGGGCCGGGATGAGGTGCCACCTTGTGCGTAGAAGCCCTGCACACAGGCAAGAAGCCCCCCAGGCCCGCGGGCGCGCCCGACCCTGGAGCCCCCTGGCTGGCTGCAGCCACAGGGAATGGGGGTTCTGAGTTGGCAGCCCCCATTCCCGAAGCATCCACGGGCAGTTCCCCGAAGGGCTGACACCGGCTGCGCCTCAGCAGCCAGACAACCTCCCTCCCTCTGGTCGGGCACTGCAAGCCACACAGCCACTTGTGTCCCCTGTGTCCCTGGAGGCCGCAGCGCGTTTTGGGTTTTGGCGCGGACGGGCCCGTCTCGGCTTCCGTAGTTCATTTGCCCCCGGAGCCTGCCAGACCGCTGGCCCCAGGGGCAGGCCCTGCTGAGTCCCTGAGCGCCACCTGGGTTCCTGCCACCACACTTGGGCCGGGATGAGGTGCCACCTTGTGCGTAGAAGCCCTGCACACAGGCAAGAAGCCCCCCAGGCCCGCGGCGCACCCGACCCTGGAGCCCCCTGGCTGGCTGCAGCCACAGGGAACGGGGGTTCTGAGTTGGCAGCCCCCATTCCCGAAGCATCCACGGGCAGTTCCCCGAAGGGCTGACACCGGCTGCGCCTCAGCAGCCAGACAACCTCCCTCCCTCTGGTCGGGCACTGCAAGCCACACAGCCACTTGTGTCCCCTGTGTCCCTGGAGGCCGCAGCGCGTTTTGGGTTTTGGCGCGGACGGGCCACTCTCGGCTTCCGTAGTCCATTTGCCCCCGGAGCCTTGCCAGACCCCTGGCCCCATGGGCGGGCCCTGCTGAGTCCCCGAGCGCCTCCTGGGTTCCTGCCACCACCCTTGGGCCGGGATGAGGTGCCACCTTGTGCGTAGAAGCCCTGCACACAGGCAAGAAGCCCCCCAGGCCCGCGGGCGCGCCCGACCCTGGAGCCCCCTGGCTGGCTGCAGCCACAGGGAACGGGGGTACTGAGTTGGCAGCCCCCATTCCCGAAGCATCCACGGGCAGTTCCCCGAAGGGCTGACACCGGCTGCGCCTCAGCAGCCAGACAACCTCCCTCCCTCTGGTCGGGCACTGCAAGCCACACAGCCACTTGTGTCCCCTGTGTCCCTGGAGGCCGCAGCGCGTTTTGGGTTTTGGCGCGGACGGGCCCCTCTCGGCTTCCGTAGTCCATTTGCCCCGGAGCCTGCCAGACCCCTTGCCCCAGGGGCGGGCCCTGCTGAGTCCCCGAGCGCCTCCTGAGTTCCTGCCACCACCCTTGGGCCGGGATGTGGTGCCACCTTGTGCGTAGAAGCCCTGCACACAGGCAAGAAGCCCCTAGGCCCGCGGGCGCGCCCGACCCTGGAGCCCCCTGGCTGGCTGCAGCCACAGGGAACGGGGGTTCTGAGTTGGCAGCCCCCATTCCCGAAGCATCCACGGGCAGTTCCCCGAAGGGCTGACACCGGCTGCGCCTCAGCAGCCAGACAACCTCCCTCCCTCTGGTCGGGCACTGCAAGCCACACAGCCACTTGTGTCCCCTGTGTCCCTGGAGGCCGCAAGCGTTTTGGGTTTTGGCGCGGACGGGCCCCTCTCGGCTTCCGTAGTCCATTTGCCCTGGAGCCTGCCAGACCCCTGGCCCCTGAGGCGGGCCCTGCTGAGTCCCTGAGTGCCTCCTGAGTTCCTGCCACCACCCTTGGGCTGGGATGAGGTGCCACCTTGTGCGTAGAAGCCCTGCACACAGGCAAGAAGCCCCCCAGGCCCGCGGGCGCGCCCGACCCTGGAGCCCCCTGGCTGGCTGCAGCCATAGGGAACGGGGGTTCTGAGTTGGCAGCCCCCATTCCCGAAGCATCCACGGGCAGTTCCCCGAAGGGCTGACACCGGCTGCGCCTCAGCAGCCAGACAACCTCCCTCCCTCTGGTCGGGCACTGCAAGCCACACAGCCACTTGTGTCCCCTGTGTCCCTGGAGGCCGCAGCGCGTTTTGGGTTTTGGCGCGGACGGGCCCCTCTCGGCTTCCGTAGTCCATTTGCCCCGGAGCCTGCCAGACCCCTTGCCCCAGGGGCGGGCCCTGCTGAGTCCCTGAGTGCCTCCTGAGTTCCTGCCACCACCCTTGGGCCGGGATGTGGTGCCACCTTGTGCGTAGAAGCCCTGCACACAGGCAAGAAGCCCCCCAGGCCCGCGGGCGCGCCCGACCCTGGAGCCCCCTGGCTGGCTGCAGCCACAGGGAACGGGGGTTCTGAGTTGGCAGCCCCCATTCCCGAAGCATCCACGGGCAGTTCCCCGAAGGGCTGACACCGGCTGCGCCTCAGCAGCCAGACAACCTCCCTCCCTCTGGTCGGGCACTGCAAGCCACACAGCCACTTGTGTCCCCTGTGTCCCTGGAGGCCGCAGCACGTTTTGGGTTTTGGCGCGGACGGGCCCCTCTCGGCTTCCGTAGTCCATTTGCCCCGGAGCCTGCCAGACCCCTTGCCCCAGGGGCGGGCCCTGCTGAGTCCCTGAGTGCCTCCTGAGTTCCTGCCACCACCCTTGGGCCGGGATGTGGTGCCACCTTGTGCGTAGAAGCCCTGCACACAGGCAAGAAGCCCCCCAGGCCCGCGGGCGCGCCCGACCCTGGAGCCCCCTGGCTGGCTGCAGCCACAGGGAACGGGGGTTCTGAGTTGGCAGCCCCCATTCCCGAAGCATCCACGGGCAGTTCCCCGAAGGGCTGACACCGGCTGCGCCTCAGCAGCCAGACAACCTCCCTCCCTCTGGTCGGGCACTGCAAGCCACACAGCCACTTGTGTCCCCTGTGTCCCTGGAGGCCGCAGCGCGTTTTGGGTTTTGGCGCGGACGGGCCCCTCTCGGCTTCCGTAGTCCATTTGCCCCCGGAGCCTGCCAGACCGCTGGCCCCAGGGGCAGGCCCTGCTGAGTCCCCGAGCGCCACCTGGGTTCCTGCCACCACACTTGGGCCGGGATGTGGTGCCACCTTGTGCGTAGAAGCCCTGCACACAGGCAAGAAGCCCCCCAGGCCCGCGGCGCACCCGACCCTGGAGCCCCCTGGCTGGCTGCAGCCACAGGGAACGGGGGTTCTGAGTTGGCAGCCCCCATTCCCGAAGCATCCACGGGCAGTTCCCCGAAGGGCTGACACCGGCTGCGCCTCAGCAGCCAGACAACCTCCCTCCCTCTGGTCGGGCACTGCAAGCCACACAGCCACTTGTGTCCCCTGTGTCCCTGGAGGCCGCAGCGCGTTTTGGGTTTTGGCGCGGACGGGCCCCTCTCGGCTTCCGTAGTCCATTTGCCCCCGGAGCTTTGCCAGACCCCTGGCCCCAGGGGCGGGCCCTGCTGAGTCCCCGAGCGCCTCCTGGGTTCCTGCCACCACCCTTGGGCCGGGATGAGGTGCCACCTTGTGCGTAGAAGCCCTGCACACAGGCAAGAAGCCCCCCAGGCCCGCGGGCGCGCCCGACCCTGGAGCCCCCTGGCTGGCTGCAGCCACAGGGAACGGGGGTACTGAGTTGGCAGCCCCCATTCCCGAAGCATCCACGGGCAGTTCCCCGAAGGGCTGACACCGGCTGCGCCTCAGCAGCCAGACAACCTCCCTCCCTCTGGTCGGGCACTGCAAGCCACACAGCCACTTGTGTACCCTGTGTCCCTGGAGGCCGCAGCGCGTTTTGGGTTTTGGCGCGGACGGGCCCCTCTCGGCTTCCGTAGTCCATTTGCCCCGGAGCCTGCCAGACCCCTTGCCCCAGGGGCGGGCCCTGCTGAGTCCCTGAGTGCCTCCTGAGTTCCTGCCACCACCCTTGGGCCGGGATGTGGTGCCACCTTGTGCGTAGAAGCCCTGCACACAGGCAAGAAGCCCCCCAGGCCCGCGGGCGCGCCCGACCCTGGAGCCCCCTGGCTGGCTGCAGCCACAGGGAACGGGGGTTCTGAGTTGGCAGCCCCCATTCCCGAAGCATCCACGGGCAGTTCCCCGAAGGGCTGACACCGGCTGCGCCTCAGCAGCCAGACAACCTCCCTCCCTCTGGTCGGGCACTGCAAGCCACACAGCCACTTGTGTCCCCTGTGTCCCTGGAGGCCGCAGCGCGTTTTGGGTTTTGGCGCGGACGGGCCCCTCTCGGCTTCCGTAGTCCATTTGCCCCGGAGCCTGCCAGACCCCTTGCACCAGGGGCGGGCCCTGCTGAGTCCCTGAGTGCCTCCTGAGTTCCTGCCACCACCCTTGGGCCGGGATGTGGTGCCACCTTGTGTGTAGAAGCCCTGCACACAGGCAAGAAGCCCCCCAGGCCCGCGGGCGCGCCCGACCCTGGAGCCCCCTGGCTGGCTGCAGCCACAGGGAACGGGGGTTCTGAGTTGGCAGCCCCCATTCCCGAAGCATCCACGGGCAGTTCCCTGAAGGGCTGACACCGGCTGCGCCTCAGCAGCCAGACAACCTCCCTCCCTCTGGTCGGGCACTGCAAGCCACACAGCCACTTGTGTCCCCTGTGTCCCTGGAGGCCGCAGCGCGTTTTGGGTTTTGGCGCGGACGGGCCCCTCTCGGCTTCCGTAGTCCATTTGCCCCGGAGCCTGCCAGACCCCTGGCCCCTGAGGCGGGCCCTGCTGAGTCCCGAGCGCCTCCTGAGTTCCTGCCACCACCCTTGGGCCGGGATGAGGTGCCACCTTGTGCGTAGAAGCCCTGCACACAGGCAAGAAGCCCCCCAGGCCCGCGGGCGCGCCCGACCCTGGAGCCCCCTGGCTGGCTGCAGCCACAGGGAATGGGGGTTCTGAGTTGGCAGCCCCCATTCCCGAAGCATCCACGGGCAGTTCCCCGAAGGGCTGACACCGGCTGCGCCTCAGCAGCCAGACAACCTCCCTCCCTCTGGTCGGGCACTGCAAGCCACACAGCCACTTGTGTCCCCTGTGTCCCTGGAGGCCGCAAGCGTTTTGGGTTTTGGCGCGGACGGCCCCTCTCGGCTTCCGTAGTCCATTTGCCCTGGAGCCTGCCAGACCCTGGCCCTGAGGCGGGCCCTGCTGAGTCCCTGAGTGCCTCCTGAGTTCCTGCCACCACCCTTGGGCTGGGATGAGGTGCCACCTTGTGCGTAGAAGCCCTGCACACAGGCAAGAAGCCCCCCAGGCCCGCGGGCGCGCCCCGACCCTGGAGCCCCCTGGCTGGCTGCAGCCACAGGGAACGGGGGTTCTGAGTTGGCAGCCCCCATTCCCGAAGCATCCACGGGCAGTTCCCCGAAGGGCTGACACCGGCTGCGCCTCAGCAGCCAGACAACCTCCCTCCCTCTGGTCGGGCACTGCAAGCCACACAGCCACTTGTGTCCCCTGTGTCCCTGGAGGCCGCAGCGCGTTTTGGGTTTTGGCGCGGACGGGCCCCTCTCGGCTTCCGTAGTCCATTTGCCCCGGAGCCTGCCAGACCCCTTGCCCCAGGGGCGGGCCCTGCTGAGTCCCTGAGTGCCTCCTGAGTTCCTGCCACCACCCTTGGGCCGGGATGTGGTGCCACCTTGTGCGTAGAAGCCCTGCACACAGGCAAGAAGCCCCCCAGGCCCGCGGCGCGCCCGACCCTGGAGCCCCTGGCTGGCTGCAGCCACAGGGAACGGGGGTTCTGAGTTGGCAGCCCCCATTCCCGAAGCATCCACGGGCAGTTCCCCGAAGGGCTGACACCGGCTGCGCCTCAGCAGCCAGACAACCTCCCTCCCTCTGGTCGGGCACTGCAAGCCACACAGCCACTTGTGTCCCCTGTGTCCCTGGAGGCCGCAGCACGTTTTGGGTTTTGGCGCGGACGGGCCCCTCTCGGCTTCCGTAGTCCATTTGCCCCGGAGCCTGCCAGACCCCTTGCCCCAGGGGCGGGCCCTGCTGAGTCCCTGAGTGCCTCCTGAGTTCCTGCCACCACCCTTGGGCCGGGATGTGGTGCCACCTTGTGCGTAGAAGCCCTGCACACAGGCAAGAAGCCCCCCAGGCCCGCGGGCGCGCCCGACCCTGGAGCCCCCTGGCTGGCTGCAGCCACAGGGAACGGGGGTTCTTAGTTGGCAGCCCCCATTCCCGAAGCATCCACGGGCAGTTCCCCGAAGGGCTGACACCGGCTGCGCCTCAGCAGCCAGACAACCTCCCTCCCTCTGGTCGGGCACTGCAAGCCACACAGCCACTTGTGTCCCCTGTGTCCCTGGAGGCCGCAGCGCGTTTTGGGTTTTGGCGCGGACGGGCCCCTCTCGGCTTCCGTAGTCCATTTGCCCCCGGAGCCTGCCAGACCGCTGGCCCCAGGGGCAGGCCCTGCTGAGTCCCCGAGCGCCACCTGGGTTCCTGCCACCACACTTGGGCCGGGATGTGGTGCCACCTTGTGCGTAGAAGCCCTGCACACAGGCAAGAAGCCCCCAGGCCCGCGGCGCACCCGACCCTGGAGCCCCCTGGCTGGCTGCAGCCACAGGGAACGGGGGTTCTGAGTTGGCAGACCCCATTCCCGAAGCATCCACGGGCAGTTCCCCGAAGGGCTGACACCGGCTGCGCCTCAGCAGCCAGACAACCTCCCTCCCTCTGGTCGGGCACTGCAAGCCACACAGCCACTTGTGTCCCCTGTGTCCCTGGAGGCCGCAGCGCGTTTTGGGTTTTGGCGCGGACGGGCCCCTCTCGGCTTCCGTAGTCCATTTGCCCCCGGAGCTTTGCCAGACCCCTGGCCCCAGGGGCGGGCCCTGCTGAGTCCCCGAGCGCCTCCTGGGTTCCTGCCACCACCCTTGGGCCGGGATGAGGTGCCACCTTGTGCGTAGAAGCCCTGCACACAGGCAAGAAGCCCCCCAGGCCCGCGGGCGCGCCCGACCCTGGAGCCCCCTGGCTGGCTGCAGCCACAGGGAACGGGGGTACTGAGTTGGCAGCCCCCATTCCCGAAGCATCCACGGGCAGTTCCCCGAAGGGCTGACACCGGCTGCGCCTCAGCAGCAGACAACCTCCCTCCTCTGGTCGGGCACTGCAAGCCACACAGCCACTTGTGTACCCTGTGTCCCTGGAGGCCGCAGCGCGTTTTGGGTTTTGGCGCGGACGGGCCCCTCTCGGCTTCCGTAGTCCATTTGCCCCGGAGCCTGCCAGACCCCTTGCCCCAGGGGCGGGCCCTGCTGAGTCCCTGAGTGCCTCCTGAGTTCCTGCCACCACCCTTGGGCCGGGATGTGGTGCCACCTTGTGCGTAGAAGCCCTGCACACAGGCAAGAAGCCCCCCAGGCCCGCGGGCGCGCCCGACCCTGGAGCCCCCTGGCTGGCTGCAGCCACAGGGAACGGGGGTTCTGAGTTGGCAGCCCCCATTCCCGAAGCATCCACGGGCAGTTCCCCGAAGGGCTGACACCGGCTGCGCCTCAGCAGCCAGACAACCTCCCTCCCTCTGGTCGGGCACTGCAAGCCACACAGCCACTTGTGTCCCCTGTGTCCCTGGAGGCCGCAGCGCGTTTTGGGTTTTGGCGCGGACGGGCCCCTCTCGGCTTCCGTAGTCCATTTGCCCCGGAGCCTGCCAGACCCCTTGCCCCAGGGGGCGGGCCCTGCTGAGTCCCTGAGTGCCTCCTGAGTTCCTGCCACCACCCTTGGGCCGGGATGTGGTGCCACCTTGTGTGTAGAAGCCCTGCACACAGGCAAGAAGCCCCCCAGGCCCGCGGGCGCGCCCGACCCTGGAGCCCCCTGGCTGGCTGCAGCCACAGGGAACGGGGGTTCTGAGTTGGCAGCCCCCATTCCCGAAGCATCCACGGGCAGTTCCCTGAAGGGCTGACACCGGCTGCGCCTCAGCAGCCAGACAACCTCCCTCCCTCTGGTCGGGCACTGCAAGCCACACAGCCACTTGTGTCCCCTGTGTCCCTGGAGGCCGCAGCGCGTTTTGGGTTTTGGCGCGGACGGGCCCCTCTCGGCTTCCGTAGTCCATTTGCCCCGAGCCTGCCAGACCCCTGGCCCCTGAGGCGGGCCCTGCTGAGTCCCCGAGCGCCTCCTGAGTTCCTGCCACCACCCTTGGGCCGGATGAGGTGCCACCTTGTGCGTAGAAGCCCTGCACACAGGCAAGAAGCCCCCCAGGCCCGCGGGCGCGCCCGACCCTGGAGCCCCCTGGCTGGCTGCAGCCACAGGGAATGGGGGTTCTGAGTTGGCAGCCCCCATTCCCGAAGCATCCACGGGCAGTTCCCCGAAGGGCTGACACCGGCTGCGCCTCAGCAGCCAGACAACCTCCCTCCCTCTGGTCGGGCACTGCAAGCCACACAGCCACTTGTGTCCCCTGTGTCCCTGGAGGCCGCAGCGCGTTTTGGGTTTTGGCGCGGACGGGCCCGTCTCGGCTTCCGTAGTTCATTTGCCCCCGGAGCCTGCCAGACCGCTGGCCCCAGGGGCAGGCCCTGCTGAGTCCCTGAGCGCCACCTGGGTTCCTGCCACCACACTTGGGCCGGGATGAGGTGCCACCTTGTGCGTAGAAGCCCTGCACACAGGCAAGAAGCCCCCCAGGCCCGCGGCGCACCCGACCCTGGAGCCCCCTGGCTGGCTGCAGCCACAGGGAACGGGGGTTCTGAGTTGGCAGCCCCCATTCCCGAAGCATCCACGGGCAGTTCCCCGAAGGGCTGACACCGGCTGCGCCTCAGCAGCCAGACAACCTCCCTCCCTCTGGTCGGGCACTGCAAGCCACACAGCCACTTGTGTCCCCTGTGTCCCTGGAGGCCGCAGCGCGTTTTGGGTTTTGGCGCGGACGGGCCACTCTCGGCTTCCGTAGTCCATTTGCCCCCGGAGCCTTGCCAGACCCCTGGCCCCATGGGCGGCCCTGCTGAGTCCCCGAGCGCCTCCTGGGTTCCTGCCACCACCCTTGGGCCGGGATGAGGTGCCACCTTGTGCGTAGAAGCCCTGCACACAGGCAAGAAGCCCCCCAGGCCCGCGGGCGCGCCCGACCCTGGAGCCCCCTGGCTGGCTGCAGCCACAGGGAACGGGGGTACTGAGTTGGCAGCCCCCATTCCCGAAGCATCCACGGGCAGTTCCCCGAAGGGCTGACACCGGCTGCGCCTCAGCAGCCAGACAACCTCCCTCCCTCTGGTCGGGCACTGCAAGCCACACAGCCACTTGTGTCCCCTGTGTCCCTGGAGGCCGCAGCGCGTTTTGGGTTTTGGCGCGGACGGGCCCCTCTCGGCTTCCGTAGTCCATTTGCCCCGGAGCCTGCCAGACCCCTTGCCCCAGGGGCGGGCCCTGCTGAGTCCCCGAGCGCCTCCTGAGTTCCTGCCACCACCCTTGGGCCGGGATGTGGTGCCACCTTGTGCGTAGAAGCCCTGCACACAGGCAAGAAGCCCCTAGGCCCGCGGGCGCGCCCGACCCTGGAGCCCCCTGGCTGGCTGCAGCCACAGGGAACGGGGGTTCTGAGTTGGCAGCCCCCATTTCCCGAAGCATCCACGGGCAGTTCCCCGAAGGGCTGACACCGGCTGCGCCTCAGCAGCCAGACAACCTCCCTCCCTCTGGTCGGGCACTGCAAGCCACACAGCCACTTGTGTCCCCTGTGTCCCTGGAGGCCGCAGCGCGTTTTGGGTTTTGGCGCGGACGGGCCCCTCTCGGCTTCCGTAGTCCATTTGCCCTGGAGCCTGCCAGACCCCTGGCCCCTGAGGCGGGCCCTGCTGAGTCCCTGAGTGCCTCCTGAGTTCCTGCCACCACCCTTGGGCTGGGATGAGGTGCCACCTTGTGCGTAGAAGCCCTGCACACAGGCAAGAAGCCCCCCAGGCCCGCGGGCGCGCCCGACCCTGGAGCCCCCTGGCTGGCTGCAGCCACAGGGAACGGGGGTTCTGAGTTGGCAGCCCCCATTCCCGAAGCATCCACGGGCAGTTCCCCGAAGGGCTGACACCGGCTGCGCCTCAGCAGCCAGACAACCTCCCTCCCTCTGGTCGGGCACTGCAAGCCACACAGCCACTTGTGTCCCTGTGTCCCTGGAGGCCGCAGCGCGTTTTGGGTTTTGGCGCGGACGGGCCCCTCTCGGCTTCCGTAGTCCATTTGCCCCGGAGCCTGCCAGACCCCTTGCCCCAGGGCGGGCCCTGCTGAGTCCCTGAGTGCCTCCTGAGTTCCTGCCACCACCCTTGGCCGGGATGTGGTGCCACCTTGTGCGTAGAAGCCCTGCACACAGGCAAGAAGCCCCCCAGGCCCGCGGGCGCGCCCGACCCTGGAGCCCCCTGGCTGGCTGCAGCCACAGGGAATGGGGGTTCTGAGTTGGCAGCCCCCATTCCCGAAGCATCCACGGGCAGTTCCCCGAAGGGCTGACACCGGCTGCGCCTCAGCAGCCAGACAACCTCCCTCCCTCTGGTCGGGCACTGCAAGCCACACAGCCACTTGTGTCCCCTGTGTCCCTGGAGGCCGCAGCACGTTTTGGGTTTTGGCGCGGACGGGCCCCTCTCGGCTTCCGTAGTCCATTTGCCCCGGAGCCTGCCAGACCCCTTGCCCCAGGGGCGGGCCCTGCTGAGTCCCTGAGTGCCTCCTGAGTTCCTGCCACCACCCTTGGGCCGGGATGTGGTGCCACCTTGTGCGTAGAAGCCCTGCACACAGGCAAGAAGCCCCCCCAGGCCCGCGGGCGCGCCCGACCCTGGAGCCCCCTGGCTGGCTGCAGCCACAGGGAGCGGGGGTTCTGAGTTGGCAGCCCCCATTCCCGAAGCATCCACGGGCAGTTCCCCGAAGGGCTGACACCGGCTGCGCCTCAGCAGCCAGACAACCTCCCTCCCTCTGGTCGGGCACTGCAAGCCACACAGCCACTTGTGTCCCCTGTGTCCCTGGAGGCCGCAGCGCGTTTTGGGTTTTGGCGCGGACGGGCCCCTCTCGGCTTCCGTAGTCCATTTGCCCCCGGAGCCTGCCAGACCGCTGGCCCCAGGGGCAGGCCCTGCTGAGTCCCCGAGCGCCACCTGGGTTCCTGCCACCACACTTGGGCCGGGATGTGGTGCCACCTTGTGCGTAGAAGCCCTGCACACAGGCAAGAAGCCCCCCAGGCCCGCGGCGCACCCGACCCTGGAGCCCCCTGGCTGGCTGCAGCCACAGGGAACGGGGGTTCTGAGTTGGCAGCCCCCATTCCCGAAGCATCCACGGGCAGTTCCCCGAAGGGCTGACACCGGCTGCGCTCAGCAGCCAGACAACCTCCCTCCCTCTGGTCGGGCACTGCAAGCCACACAGCCACTTGTGTCCCCTGTGTCCCTGGAGGCCGCAGCGCGTTTTGGGTTTTGGCGCGACGGGCCCCTCTCGGCTTCCGTAGTCCATTTGCCCCCGGAGCTTTGCCAGACCCCTGGCCCCAGGGGCGGGCCCTGCTGAGTCCCCGAGCGCCTCCTGGGTTCCTGCCACCACCCTTGGGCCGGATGAGGTGCCACCTTGTGCGTAGAAGCCCTGCACACAGCCAAGAAGCCCCCCAGGCCGCGGGCGCGCCCGACCCTGGAGCCCCCTGGCTGGCTGCAGCCACAGGGAACGGGGGTACTGAGTTGGCAGCCCCCATTCCCGAAGCATCCACGGGCAGTTCCCCGAAGGGCTGACACCGGCTGCGCCTCAGCAGCCAGACAACCTCCCTCCCTCTGGTCGGGCACTGCAAGCCACACAGCCACTTGTGTCCCCTGTGTCCTGGAGGCCGCAGCGCGTTTTGGGTTTTGGCGCGGACGGGCCCCTCTCGGCTTCCGTAGTCCATTTGCCCCGGAGCCTGCCAGACCCCTTGCCCCAGGGGCGGGCCCTGCTGAGTCCTGAGTGCCTCCTGAGTTCCTGCCACCACCCTTGGGCCGGGATGTGGTGCCACCTTGTGCGTAGAAGCCCTGCACACAGGCAAGAAGCCCCCCAGGCCCGCGGGCGCGCCCGACCCTGGAGCCCCCTGGCTGGCTGCAGCCACAGGGAACGGGGGTTCTGAGTTGGCAGCCCCCATTCCCGAAGCATCCACGGGCAGTTCCCCGAAGGGCTGACACCGGCTGCGCCTCAGCAGCCAGACAACCTCCCTCCCTCTGGTCGGGCACTGCAAGCCACACAGCCACTTGTGTCCCCTGTGTCCCTGGAGGCCGCAGCGCGTTTTGGGTTTTGGCGCGGACGGGCCCCTCTCGGCTTCCGTAGTCCATTTGCCCCGGAGCCTGCCAGACCCCTTGCCCCAGGGGCGGGCCCTGCTGAGTCCCTGAGTGCCTCCTGAGTTCCTGCCACCACCCTTGGGCCGGGATGTGGTGCCACCTTGTGTGTAGAAGCCCTGCACACAGGCAAGAAGCCCCCCAGGCCCGCGGGCGCGCCCGACCCTGGAGCCCCCTGGCTGGCTGCAGCCACAGGGAACGGGGGTTCTGAGTTGGCAGCCCCCATTCCCGAAGCATCCACGGGCAGTTCCCCGAAGGGCTGACACCGGCTGCGCCTCAGCAGCCAGACAACCTCCCTCCCTCTGGTCGGGCACTGCAAGCCACACAGCCACTTGTGTCCCCTGTGTCCCTGGAGGCCGCAGCGCGTTTTGGGTTTTGGCGCGGACGGGCCCCTCTCGGCTTCCGTAGTCCATTTGCCCCGGAGCCTGCCAGACCCCTGGCCCCTGAGGCGGGCCCTGCTGAGTCCCCGAGCGCCTCCTGAGTTCCTGCCACCACCCTTGGGCCGGGATGAGGTGCCACCTTGTGCGTAGAAGCCCTGCACACAGGCAAGAAGCCCCCAGGCCCGCGGGCGCGCCCGACCCTGGAGCCCCCTGGCTGGCTGCAGCCACAGGGA
The DNA here is from genome assembly GCF_033115175.1 of Lepus europaeus. Lineage (NCBI taxonomy): Eukaryota > Metazoa > Chordata > Mammalia > Lagomorpha > Leporidae > Lepus > Lepus europaeus. Next base: position 78,212 of record NW_026909310.1, read on the forward strand.
ATGGGGGTTCTGAGTTGGCAGCCCCCATTCCCGAAGCATCCACGGGCAGTTCCCCGAAGGGCTGACACCGGCTGCGCCTCAGCAGCCAGACAACCTCCCTCCCTCTGGTCGGGCACTGCAAGCCACACAGCCACTTGTGTCCCCTGTGTCCCTGGAGGCCGCAGCGCGTTTTGGGTTTTGGCGCGGACGGGCCCGTCTCGGCTTCCGTAGTTCATTTGCCCCGGAGCCTGCCAGACCGCTGGCCCCAGGGGCAGGCCCTGCTGAGTCCCTGAGCGCCACCTGGGTTCCTGCCACCACACTTGGGCCGGGATGAGGTGCCACCTTGTGCGTAGAAGCCCTGCACACAGGCAAGAAGCCCCCCAGGCCCGCGGCGCACCCGACCCTGGAGCCCCCTGGCTGGCTGCAGCCACAGGGAACGGGGGTTCTGAGTTGGCAGCCCCCATTCCCGAAGCATCCACGGGCAGTTCCCCGAAGGGCTGACACCGGCTGCGCCTCAGCAGCCAGACAACCTCCCTCCCTCTGGTCGGGCACTGCAAGCCACACAGCCACTTGTGTCCCCTGTGTCCCTGGAGGCCGCAGCGCGTTTTGGGTTTTGGCGCGGACGGGCCACTCTCGGCTTCCGTAGTCCATTTGCCCCCGGAGCCTTGCCAGA
>NW_026909311.1:0-78772 GCF_033115175.1 Lepus europaeus
TGACACCGGCTGCGCCTCAGCAGCCAGACAACCTCCCTCCCTCTGGTCGGGCACTGCAAGCCACACAGCCACTTGTGTCCCCTGTGTCCCTGGAGGCCGCAGCGCGTTTTGGGTTTTGGCGCGGACGGGCCCCTCTCGGCTTCCGTAGTCCATTTGCCCCCGGAGCCTGCCAGACCCCTGGCCCCAGGGGCGGCCCTGCTGAGTCCCCGAGCGCCTCCTGGGTTCCTGCCACCACCCTTGGGCCGGGATGAGGTGCCACCTTGTGCGTAGAAGCCCTGCACACAGGCAAGAAGCCCCCCAGGCCCGCGGGCGCGCCCGACCCTGGAGCCCCCTGGCTGGCTGCAGCCACAGGGAACGGGGGTTCTGAGTTGGCAGCCCCCATTCCCGAAGCATCCACGGGCAGTTCCCCGAAGGGCTGACACCGGCTGCGCCTCAGCAGCCAGACAACCTCCCTCCCTCTGGTCGGGCACTGCAAGCCACACAGCCACTTGTGTCCCCTGTGTCCCTGGAGGCCGCAGCGCGTTTTGGGTTTTGGCACGAACGGGCCCCTCTCGGCTTCCGTAGTCCATTTGCCCCCGGAGCCTGCCAGACCCCTGGCCCCAGGGGCGGGCCCTGCTGAGTCCCCGAGCGCCTCCTGGGTTCCTGCCACCACCCTTGGGCCGGGATGAGGTGCCACCTTGTGCGTAGAAGCCCTGCACACAGGCAAGAAGCCCCCCAGGCCCGCGGGCGCGCCCGACCCTGGAGCCCCCTGGCTGGCTGCAGCCACAGGGAACGGGGGTTCTGAGTTGGCAGCCCCCATTCCCGAAGCATCCACGGGCAGTTCCCCGAAGGGCTGACACCGGCTGCGCCTCAGCAGCCAGACAACCTCCCTCCCTCTGGTCGGGCACTGCAAGCCACACAGCCACTTGTGTCCCCTGTGTCCCTGGAGGCCGCAGCGCGTTTTGGGTTTTGGCGCGGACGGGCCCCTCTCGGCTTCCGTAGTCCATTTGCCCCCGGAGCCTGCCAGACCCCTGGCCCCAGGGGCGGGCCCTGCTGAGTCCCCGAGCGCCTCCTGGGTTCCTGCCACCACCCTTGGGCCGGGATGAGGTGCCACCTTGTGCGTAGAAGCCCTGCACACAGGCAAGAAGCCCCCCAGGCCCGCGGGCGCGCCCGACCCTGGAGCCCCCTGGCTGGCTGCAGCCACAGGGAACGGGGGTTCTGAGTTGGCAGCCCCCATTCCCGAAGCATCCACGGGCAGTTCCCCGAAGGGCTGACACCGGCTGCGCCTCAGCAGCCAGACAACCTCCCTCCCTCTGGTCGGGCACTGCAAGCCACACAGCCACTTGTGTCCCCTGTGTCCCTGGAGGCCGCAGCGCGTTTTGGGTTTTGGCGCGGACGGGCCCCTCTCGGCTTCCGTAGTCCATTTGCCCGGGAGCCTGCCAGACCCCTGGCCCCAGGGGCGGGCCCTGCTGAGTCCCCGAGGGCCTCCTGGGTTCCTGCCACCACCCTTGGGCCGGGATGAGGTGCCACCTTGTGCGTAGAAGCCCTGCACACAGGCAAGAAGCCCCCCAGGCCCGCGGGCGCGCCCGACCCTGGAGCCCCCTGGCTGGCTGCAGCCACAGGGAACGGGGGTTCTGAGTTTCCAGCCCCCATTCCCGAAGCATCCACGGGCAGTTCCCCGAAGGGCTGACACCGGCTGCGCCTCAGCAGCCAGACAACCTCCCTCCCTCTGGTCGGGCACTGCAAGCCACACAGCCACTTGTGTCCCCTGTGTCCCTGGAGGCCGCAGCGCGTTTTGGGTTTTGGCGCGGACGGGCCCCTCTCGGCTTCCGTAGTCCATTTGCCCCCGGAGCCTGCCAGACCCCTGGCCCCAGGGGCGGGCCCTGCTGAGTCCCCGAGCGCCTCCTGGGTTCCTGCCACCACCCTTGGGCCGGGATGAGGTGCCACCTTGTGCGTAGAAGCCCTGCACACAGGCAAGAAGCCCCCCAGGCCCGCGGGCGCGCCCGACCCTGGAGCCCCCTGGCTGGCTGCAGCCACAGGGAACGGGGGTTCTGAGTTGGCAGCCCCCATTCCCGAAGCATCCACGGGCAGTTCCCCGAAGGGCTGACACCGGCTGCGCCTCAGCAGCCAGACAACCTCCCTCCCTCTGGTCGGGCACTGCAAGCCACACAGCCACTTGTGTCCCCTGTGTCCCTGGAGGCCGCAGCGCGTTTTGGGTTTTGGCACGAACGGGCCCCTCTCGGCTTCCGTAGTCCATTTGCCCCCGGAGCCTGCCAGACCCCTGGCCCCAGGGGCGGGCCCTGCTGAGTCCCCGAGCGCCTCCTGGGTTCCTGCCACCACCCTTGGGCCGGGATGAGGTGCCACCTTGTGCGTAGAAGCCCTGCACACAGGCAAGAAGCCCCCCAGGCCCGCGGGCGCGCCCGACCCTGGAGCCCCCTGGCTGGCTGCAGCCACAGGGAACGGGGGTTCTGAGTTTCCAGCCCCCATTCCCGAAGCATCCACGGGCAGTTCCCCGAAGGGCTGACACCGGCTGCGCCTCAGCAGCCAGACAACCTCCCTCCCTCTGGTCGGGCACTGCAAGCCACACAGCCACTTGTGTCCCCTGTGTCCCTGGAGGCCGCAGCGCGTTTTGGGTTTTGGCGCGGACGGGCCCCTCTCGGCTTCCGTAGTCCATTTGCCCCCGGAGCCTGCCAGACCCCTGGCCCCAGGGGCGGGCCCTGCTGAGTCCCCGAGCGCCTCCTGGGTTCCTGCCACCACCCTTGGGCCGGGATGAGGTGCCACCTTGTGCGTAGAAGCCCTGCACACAGGCAAGAAGCCCCCCAGGCCCGCGGGCGCGCCCGACCCTGGAGCCCCCTGGCTGGCTGCAGCCACAGGGAACGGGGGTTCTGAGTTGGCAGCCCCCATTCCCGAAGCATCCACGGGCAGTTCCCCGAAGGGCTGACACCGGCTGCGCCTCAGCAGCCAGACAACCTCCCTCCCTCTGGTCGGGCACTGCAAGCCACACAGCCACTTGTGTCCCCTGTGTCCCTGGAGGCCGCAGCGCGTTTTGGGTTTTGGCGCGGACGGGCCCCTCTCGGCTTCCGTAGTCCATTTGCCCCCGGAGCCTGCCAGACCCCTGGCTCTAGGAGGCTGCCCAGGGGCGCTGCCAACAGCCCCCAGGTGCTGGCTAGCCGCCTCGGCCGGCCATGGGGGGAGCACACACACCTGCGGGTGTCCCCGGGCCGCACACACGAACTGCCCCGCGCTTCCCGGCGTTGCAAATAGGCCCCCCGGGAAGCCCCACCCGCCCTAGGGGCTTGTCGGGTGGGGCCGACGCACGGTGGGTGAGTGGGGAGGGCTGCTGCTGGCACACACCCACTCCTGAAGCCCACTGGGGCGGTCCAAGGGCGAGGAGCTCGGAGCTCGGTCAGGGCTGTCCCAGCAGAACTTTTTGAGGGTGGACGGACACGCCCGCGGGCAATCAGGTGTTGCGGGCAGGCCCCGGGGGCAGGCCCTGCTGAGTCCCCGAGCGCCTCCTGGGTTCCTGCCACCACCCTTGGGCCGGGATGAGGTGCCACCTTGTGCGTAGAAGCCCTGCACACAGGCAAGAAGCCCCCAGGCCCGCGGCGCACCCGACCCTGGAGCCCCCTGGCCGGCTGCAGCCACAGGGAACGGGGGTTCTGAGTGGGCAGCCCCCACTTCCCAAGCCTCCGCTGCCAGTTCCCCGAAGGGCTGGTGGTGGCTGCGCCTCAGCAGCCAGCCTCCCTTCCTCTTTCCCTCCCTCCCTTCCTCCCTCTCGTCGGGCACTGCAAGCCACACAGCCACTTGTGTCCCCTGTGTCCCTCCCTGGAGGCCGCAGCGCGTTTTGGGTTTTGGAGCCGGCGGTCCCCCTCAGCTTCCATCTTCTACTGCTATCCTAGGCTATAGCTGAGAGCTGGATTGGAAGAGGAACATCCAGGAGTAGAATTAGTGCCCATATGGGATACCGCCGCTTCAGGCCAGGGCCTTAACCTGCTGTACCACGGCGCCAGCTCTTCGATTCTTCTGTAAGTTTCCACTAGAACCATGTAAAACATCTTGAAGCTATGACAATAAAAAAAATTGAAACCAATGTGCATTCAGCTCAGATGGCTTTAAATCTTGCAGCCATGCTCAATTTGTCCTGATTCTGAATTATATTTCTTTATGCTTTTCCAACCTAACTAAATCTTATAAACATCTTAAAATACAATGTAGGCCGGAACCGCAGCTCACTAGGGTAATCCTCTGCCTGCGGTGCTGGTACCCTGGGTTCTAGTCCCGGTTGGGGTGCCAGATTCTGTCCCGCTTGCTCCTCTTTCAGTCCAGCTCTCTGCTGTGGCCTGGGAAGGCAGTGGAGGATGGCCCAAGTCCTTGGGCCCCGCACATGTATGGGAGACCAGCAGGAAGTATGTGGCTCCTGGTTTCGGATTGGCACAGCGTGCCAGCCGTAGCGACCATTTGGGGGGTAAACCAATGGAAGAAAAACCTTTCTCTCTCTCTCTGCCTGTTTCTAACTCTGCCTGTCAAAAATAAATACAATGTGAAAGAAGCTGAGGAATAAACAACTTACTGGCAACATATTCTTTTTTGTTAGTCTTGGGTACATGAAGATTTCTCCAGGATCTTATCTGCAAGAGAAATTATTCAGAGAGAGTGGTGAGACAAATAGTCTAGATTCTCCCTAGATTCCATTGTGCTAGCAAGATCATGAAGGAAAGGCATAGAGACAAATGGGCATATTAGCTGGGCAACAGAAATAAAGTACCCGCCCTATGGGGGAATATAGGCTTTACACATGGGAAGAGCAGCAAGGCCCTGAAAGAGCACACACAACTCTACCAATCCCTCAGGTTAAACAGAAACTATTGTTAGGCTAATTAAAATATTCATTTGTTACCAATTCTGTAAAAAAAAAATAATCAGTGCCAGGGCCATCACTGTGGGGTAGTGAGTAAAGCTTCCTGCTGCAGTGTGGGCGTCTCACATGGACACCAAATTGAGTCCTACCTGCTCCACGTCTGATCTAGCTCTCTGCTATGGACTGGGAAAGCAGTGGATGAAAACCCAAGTCCTGGGACCAGCACTGTGGCACACTGGGTTAATCTTCCACCTGCAGGACTGGCATCCCACATGGGCACTGGTTCTAGTCCCAGTTGCTTCTCTTCCAGTACAGCTCTCTGCTATGGCCCGGGAGGGCAGTGGAGAATGGCCCCGGTGCTTGGGCTCCTGCACCCATGTGGGAGACCAGAAAGGGTCACCTGGCTCCTGTCTTCAGGTTGGCGCAGCTCCAGCTATGGTGGCCATTTGCAGGGTGAACCAATGGAAGGAAGACCTTTCTCTTTGTCTCTCTCTCTCACGGTCTATAACCCTTCTGTGGTGACTGTTCCTCACCACTGCCGGAGAATTAGGCAGGCTGCCCACGGCTTGCCTTAACCGAGGAGGGGAAAGTGCGCCACCTGCCACTCAGCCTTCCCCAAACCCAGGGGACAATCAGGCGCGGTGTGGAGCCCAGTCGAAGCAGGGTCTCACTTTATTGTAAAAGAGAGGTTGTATAGGCTGGTGCCGTGGCTTACCAGGCTAATCCTCCGCCTTGCGGCGCCGGCACACCAGCTTCTATTCCCGGTTGCCCCTCTTCCAGGCCAGCTCTCTGCTATGGCCCGGGAGGGCAGTGGAGGATGGCCCAAGTCCTTGGGCCCTGCACCCGCATGGGAGACCAGGAGAAGCACCTGGCTCCTGGCTTCAGATCAGAGAGATGTGCTGGCCGCAGTGGCCACTGGAGGGTGAACCAACGGCAAAAAGGAAGACCTTTCTCTCTGTCTCTCTCTCTCTCTCTCTCTCTCTCTCTCTCTCTCTCACTACCCACTCTGCCTGTCAAAAAAAAGAGAGGTGGTGTATATAGCTGAGGTACAGGTTGGATGGTACAGAGTGGATGAGGGCATGTGGGCAAGGGGTGGGGTGTTGTGATGCAAAAGGGCCTTAGCAACTCCTATTGTACCACCTTAATGATCCTTAGGGAGAAGCACCCTGGGGCTGGGGTGTTTGCTACCAGGGAATTGAAACTTAAAGACAGGTTTTCAAATTTGAGGCAGGCTCAGGAAGTTCCTCTAGGCCTTTCCAGATTCAGCTTCCCCCACACCCTACCTGTCAAATGAGGGGAGGGGAGGGGAGGGGAGGGAAGAGGAGGAGAGGGGAGAGAAGACCCAAGTCCTTGGGTCCCTTGCACCAACATGGGAGATTTGGAAAAAATCTCCAGGCTCCTGGCTTCAGATTGGCCCAGCCTCAGCCAATGAGGCCATTTGGGGAGTGATCAGCAGATGTAAAACCATCTCTCTTTCTGCCTCTGCCTCTCTGTAACAGCCTTTGAAATAAATAAATAAATAAATCATAAAAAAAGTCACTGCCTAAATAATTTATACTATTCATCAGGATTGTCCAATTAATTAGCAGTACACCAAAAAGAAACCTGTTTTCATTAGTATCTATATTACACAGAAAATTACTCAGGCAATACTAACTGTTTTCCTTGCAGCATCTCTCGTTTTTATGTATCTAAAATTCCATTAAAGTATACAGCTCAAAGTTAGTTTTTGGCCACAATTATATGTATAGGAAAAATCGACATAATATATCTATTACAGCTTTCTTTAACTGTTCAATGACACTCCTCTCTGTATACAAACCTTGATAGAATTCTTCTCCACAGGGACCCCTGACATTTTCCAGTTCACTTTTGTTCTAGCCCATGAGACAACAGTCAATATGATACCAACATAATTTGAAAAGTATTTTGCCTTTGGGAGTTTGCCCTCTTGTACAGTAATCATGTGGAGCAGCCTGAGACTTGCCTGTTGGGCACATGGGGCCTAGGTCACAGGCTGCACAAACCAGACATTGGAAGCGTAGGCATCATGATACACTAGGTTAAGCTACTTCTCTGGACACAGCACATGTATATCAGAGTGCTTGGTGTGTCCTGGCTATTTCAGACCTCCAAACCAACTTACTTCAAGTATTTTTTTAAGTTATTTTTTAAAGTTTTAGTTATTTATTTGAAATGCATAGTTACAGAGACACAGAGACAGAGAGAGAGGTCTTCCATTTGCTGGTTCACTCCCCAGGTGGCTGCAATGGCTAGAGCTACACTGATCCAAAACCAGGAGCCAGGGGCTTCTTCCAGGTCTCCCACCCACACAGGCACAAGGGCCCAAGGCCATGGGCCATCTTCTACTTTCTCAGGCCATAACAGAGAGCTGGATTGGAAGCGGGCAGCCAGAACTCAATCTGATGCCCATATGGATTGCTGGCAATGCAGGTGGTGACTTTACCCATGACACCAACAGCACCGGCACCACAAGTGTTCTTTTGAGTCAACAGGTCATGGTGCAAAAACTTGGATTTTTGCCATCTGCATGGAAACCCACATGGAGTCCCTGCATCCTGGCTTTCATAGATAGCACCCTGGCTGTTGTGGGCTTTTGCAGAGTGATCAGGCAGCCTTGGTTGGCAGTGTTCATATTTTTAAATATTTCACTTTTCTAGATTTTTGAGTCCGTATTCTGAGTCCTATTGCTTCTTTATTACCAAGAATTCCAAGACCTAACTCAGCATGGGTGCTATGGATAGCATAATGTGAGAGTTAAGATGAGGTGAGAGAACTCCCAACATTGTATCTAGTTAGCATACCTTAGAAATAGTGGCAGTCTGTAGAAGTTACAAATCTACCTACCAGAGTGGTGGGACATTTAGGGGATTTTAATGATTTCCCAAAATTTATTACAAGGAAAAATGGTAACATGGTTAAGGGCTTGCTTCCCATGATTCCTAACCATCTTCATCTTCCTGCACTACACACCCTCACCCATCACTCCCATCCATCCATGATCCATAACCACACTGCCATGGCTTGCCTGGGCCACAGCTGGGTGCCCAGCCATGGCTGTGGGAGGGAGCTCCAATAGGAGAATAGCAGCTGTCCTAGGCACATGATCACAGCTGGGGGAGGGACATGGATAGCAGAGCACCACCACTCCAGTGGGCCCGGTGGGTGCTTGCCTGTGCCAAGGGTGGAGACTAAGCCCCGACCTCCCTGTCCCCAATTTTGGGCTTGCCAGAGTACACCTGTGAAATGCATGTCAGTAGAGAATTGTGGTTACCAACGAGTGAGGGGAGAAATGGTGGGTTAAGGACAAAGGAGATACATTGGTCATGGGGCACAAAGTTTCCACTAGACAGGAGAAATGAGTCTACAGCTGTACTGCAAAGCATGGAAACTACAATGCTGTATTTCATATTTCAGCTTGTTAAGAGAGGCTTTTGAAAGTACTCACCATACAGTATAGGAGGTGATGAATGAGTTATTCTGATTAGACAATTCCAGAATTAACACTCATCAAATGATTGCGTTGTATCCCACAGGTATCTATAGCTATTTCTCAGTTGAATAGTTTAAAAAGGCAGATTGGCTGGCGCCATGGCTTAACAGGCTAATCCTCCGCCTTGCGGAGCCGGCACACCGGCTTCTAGTCCTGGTTGGGGCGCCGGATTCTGTCCCGATTGCCCCTCTTCCAGGCCAGCTCTCTGCTATGGCCCGGGAGGGCAGTGGAGGATGGCCCAAGTCCTTGGGCCCTGCACCCGCATGGGAGACCAGGAGAAGCACCTGGCTCCTGGCTTCGGATCAGAGAGATGTGCTGGCCGCAGTGGCCACTGGAGGGTGAACCAACGGCAAAAAGGAAGACCTTTCTCTCTGTCTCTCCCTCTCTCACTATCCACACTGCTTGTCAAAAAAAAGAAAAGGCAAAGATTACCAGGCTACACTAAAAAAGCTAGGAACAATACAATGTGTATTAATATAAAGAGAAATGTTTAATGATTTCACAGTAGGACAAAAATGATTCTTGAAGATTTGTTAAATTGAAAGGCAGAGTTAGAGAGAAGAGATATAGATCTTCCGTCCACTGGTTCACTCTCCAGATGGCCACAACAGACAGAGCTGTGCCAATCCAAAGCCAGGAAGCACAGGCTTATTCTGGGTCTCATATGTGGGTGCAGGTGTCCAAGTACTTGGGTCATCTTCTGCTGCTTTTCCAGGCACATTAGCCAGGAGCTGGATTGGAAATGGAGCAGCTGGGACTTGAACCTGGGCCTGTATGGGATGCCAGTGCTGTAAGCTGCAGTTTATCTTGGTTTAACACAGCAGTGCCCCCCCCCCCCAAAAAAAAAAAAAAAACAGGTCAGGGATACAAAGAGTTCAAAAGCTGAATGATGAAAACAATACATATAGAAGGGGCTGGGGCCATGGCTTAGAGGGTAAAGCCACCCTTCTGCAGTGTTGGAATTCCACAAGGGCACCACTTCAAGTCCCACCTCCAGTGCTGGCATCCCATATGGGCACCGGTTTGAATCCCGATTGCTCCACTTCCAATCTAGTTCTGTTATGCCCTGGAAAAGCAGTAGAAGATGGCCCAAGTCTTTGGGCCCCTGCACCTATGTGGGGGACCTGGAAGAAGCTCCTGGCTCTGGGTCAGCAGAGCTCTAGCTGTTGCAGCCAACTAGGGAGTGAACCATTGGATAGAAGACCTCCCTCTCTCTCTCTCTCTGCTTCTCTGTGCGTAACTGACTTTTAAATAGAAAAATAAATCCTTAAAACACAAATGTGTAACTGTTCATATAGATAGGCTCAAAGGGATCACATAAACAAGATCAAGTGTCTACTAATAACAATAGATAGAATTAAAAAGGAGAGAATGATCCAACATGGAAAGCAGGCCACACAGCAGACTCATAGAATGACAAATGCCCTAAACAGCACAATGACATCAGCATCTAGCTAAAAATCCCATGAGGGCATTTTAGGCATGGAAATCCAAGACACTGTAGAAAAAAAGAAAATCTACATAAATGATCTCTGTGAGTGAGACCCCAGTGGAAAGAAGAGGACATCAAAGGAGGTACCTTTTTCAGAAGGCTAGAGAGAACTTTCCACTTTTCTTATGGCCCTGTCTACATAGTAACAGAGTTTGTGGACTCAAAAGGCTTCCATAGCCTTGGCAGCTAATGACAAGAGCCTCAGGTGATCACTGACATCATAAATAAAAGTGTCAATTGTTAAATCAACAATAGGAGTCACTGTGTACTTACTCCCTATGTAGGACCTCTGTCCTTAATGAGTTGTGCTATGAGAATTAACAGTAAAACTCATCTTCAAAAGTACTTTAGACATTGTGTGTCTCTGCAAACTGTTGAAATCTTTACTTAGTACAGAGTTGGCCTTCTGTATATAAAGATAATTACAAATGAATCTTTATGAAGAATGGGCTAGCAGAGGGAGTAGAAGGTGGGACAGGAGTGGGGGTGCGAGGGTGGGAAGGGGGGAAGAACTGCTATATTCCTAAAGCTGTACCTATGAAATGTGTATTCATTAAATAAAAGCTTTCTAAAAGAAAAAGAAAGAGCCAAGAATGGGCCAAGTACCTGGAGCCCTTTCTATCCATGGTACAAACCTGGCTTGAGTTCTGAGTGCTAGGCCTTAGGCTAGTGGAGTCCAGGTATTGTGGTAGCTGGAGAAAGTCAGTTGATGGGAGAGAGAAGCACAGGGATCTCCTTTTTGCTCTGTCTCTTGGTTCCTCAAATAAAAAAAAATTAAAAATTTACATCCCTGGAAACCAAAACCAGAAAGATATTGAAGAATTCTTCAAACTTGTAGTAAATAAGAATCATATTCCTAAATGGACAGTGACTTATTGAAGAAACCACATGGGAAATTCAGATGTAAGATGATTAGAATCAAAGTACAACACAAATTAATGGAATAAATGCAAAGCAAGGCTTAGGAGGAAATAGCTGTAAAGATCTATATTTCATAGTAAGATATGAAATCAATTATCTACAATTCTACCTTAAGAAACCAAAAAGCAAAATCAGAGAAAATTGGAGCCAAAAAAGGCAGAAGAAACAAAGAGTGAAGTGGAGTAGGGTGGAGAAAGGAATGTGTGGCGCTCCCCACTTTGTGTAAAAGACACAGTGCTGTGCTTCTGGCACATAGCAAGGGATGCTTCTCCCACCAAGAGCCTACAGCCTCTGCACCATGATATCAAGCTACCCTACCCAAATCTTATTTTTCAAATAAAGAAATCTTGAAAAACACAGATGTAAATAATCAAGCCCTCTTATTGTCCTAGGCTTCTAAGGTAAACATTTTAACATTTTTATTAACATTTTTAACATTTATTTATTTATGTTAAAGGCAGAGTTACAGAGAGAGAAAACAAAGAGACCTTCCATCTGTTGGTTCACTTCCCCCATGGCCACCACTACAGGGATGGGCCAGGCTGAAGCCACAGACAGAAGCTTCATCCTTGTCTCCTACAGGGGTACAGAGACCCAAGGACTTAGGCCATCCTCTCCTGCTTTCCCAGGTGCATTAGCTAGGAGATGGATCAGAATTGGGCCACCAGGAATCAGACCAGTGCCCATATGGGTTGCTACTGTCACTGGCAGCAGCTTAACCTGCTATGCCACAATGTCATAAAGGTAAGCGTTTCTAACTCAGGCCACAGTAAAGGAGGAGAAAATAGCTTACAGGAGAGGACTAGAAATTTGAAAGCAGTCAATCAAATGGAAACTTAAAAAAAGCTGCACTTCAGAAGATGATCGAAAATGTTATTAGAGGTTGCCCTCATTGTGGCCTAAAATGTTAAATAAACCTCCCCCTTCAGTGCCGGCATCGCATATGGCCACTGATTCAAATCAAGTCCTGGCTGCTCCACTTCTGATCCAACTCTCTGGGGTGGTCTGGAAAAGCAGAAGATGGCTCAAGCCCTTGGGCCTCTGCACCCATGTGAGAGACCCTGAAGAAGCTGCTGGCTACTGGTTTCGGATTGGCCCAGCTCAGGCCATTATGGCCATTTGGGGAGTGAACCAGTGGATGGAAAACCTCTCTACCCATGCCTCTCTGTAACACTGCTTTTCAAATAAATAAATAAATCATTTTAAAAAATAGAATAATGTCTTAACTAAGACATTAAAAACCCACAAATTTCACCAGTTCATTGAGTCTCCTATAATTGCTTTTTTCTCTTTTTTTTCTCTTTTGATCTCCATTAGCAGTTTCACGATTCTGTTTTATTTTTCAGAATTCTAGAAATTCATGGTTACCCCATTGATCTTCCATAAGAAACCCATATTTATAATAATTTTTAATGGTCTTATGAATATAAATCTTCCTGGAGAAGAACTAGAACTGTGAATGACAAAGACAAATCATCACAATTGAAATGTTTAAAGTAATTTAGCAATTTAGCAAAGGAGATGCCCACAGGATTTGAAAAAGCACAGCAGTATTTTACAAACCAGTTCATCATTTCGGGCAATGATAGCACTGGAGCAATTTCAAAATTCTTCTAAAGTACCCAAGGAACCCCCCTCCGCTTTTTGAAGAACAGCAGCTTGTTAGATTTCACCATTGGACTTCTGCATGTTACCTAACCCCTGGGAAACTCACATCAATAGCATTTCTATATCAATGTAACAACTTGAAATTTATGATATTACAACTAGATAATACTTTTCAGGTAAAGGGAGCCTAATTAACCATCATCTCTGCAAGTTGAAAACTACATCTTTTGTTGATTTCCAGGGATCCACAAAGAAATCAAGGTCAAAGCAGTTAATTGAGAACTTGGATTTTGAAAAAAATGTCAAAGATATCAAAAATTAAAAAATACTTGGTTAACATAGGATCTCTGATCATTTTATGAGATAATAATCATTCACTTATATAGAGTCAAATTATGTTTAAATATATTTATTACATATTAAGTATATTTAATAGTTGATTAGTAGAAATATACACTTAAAAGATATTAAAAATCAATTCTTAACATTCAGTTTTCTAAACCCAAAGATAGAAAATACATGAGATTATCTTGACAAAACACAAAATTTCTTTCCCTCATGTAATTAGCTACCAAAAGATGAAGAAAATCCTTTTGTACTGTGCTTCTTCTAATGGGAAGCTCCCCCAGATAACTTAGAAGTTAAACCTAGTGGAAAGATACCCCAACTTAGACATTGAAATAGTATGTGTGCAGGCTGTAAGCATTCAACCTTATAAAAGAACGAGAACACTTAGAAACAAGTACACCCGAGGCCGGTGCTGTGGCACTGCAGGTAAAGCCACCACCTGCAGTGCCTGACTCCCATAGGACTGCTCTACTTCTGATCCAGCTCTCTGCTATGGCCTGGAAAAGCAGTAGATGGCCCAAGTACTTAGCCTCTCTGCACTAGTGTTGGAGACCCAAAAGATGTTCCTGGCTCCTGGCTTCAGATTGGCAGAACTCCAGCCATTGCAGCCTTTTGGGGAGTGAACCAGCACTCTCTATGCCTCTCTGTAACTCTGCCTTTCAAATGAATATATAAATCTTTAACAAAAAAGACAATACCATATCTTAGAAACAAAAGCATAAAACTCCATAGAACAGTTTAAATACATCTAGAAAAGTCAAGTATAGGGGCCAGTGTTGTGGCATGTTGTGTAAAGCCAGCCCCTGTGACACAGGCATCCCATCCTACATGGGCACTTGTTCCAGTCCTGACTATTCCATTTCAGATCCAGATCCCTGCTAATGTGCCAAGGAACATAATGAAAAATGGCCAAGTCCTTGGGCCCCTGCCACTCAGGTGTGAGACCCAGAAGAAGCTCCTGGCCACTGTGGCTCAGGTCCAGCCATTGTGGCCATCTGGGGAATGAACCAGTAGACCAAAGATCTCTGTCTCTTCTCTCCCTCTGTGAACTCTGGCTTACAAATGAAAAAATCTTTAACAAAAAAAATTAGGTACTCTTAGTATCCTAGTCTCTAAGATAAAAATTTCTCTTTAAGATTAATTAATTTCAAAGGTAGAGTTACAGAGAGAGAACAGAGAGAGAGAAAGATCTTCCATCTGCTAGTTCATTAGCCAAATGGCCACTACAACCAGAACTGGGCCTGGCAGAAGCCACTGCCAGGAGACTCATCCAGGTCTCCCACGTGGGTGCAGGGTCCCAAAGATTTGGGCCATCCTCTCCTGTGTGCCAGGTGGATTAGCTAGGAGATGAATCAGAAATGGGCCACGAGGAATCAAACCAGTGCTCATATGGGTTGCTGCCATCACAGGCAGCATCTTAACCTGCTGTGCCACAATGTCAGCTGTAAGGACAAGCATTTTTAATGACAGGCCATAACTAAACAATAAAGGAGGAGAAAATAGCTTATAAGAGATGGCTAGTTGTTGGGAAGGAGTCAATCAAATGGAAATTTTAAAAAATTACAGTTGAGGAGATAGAGGGGCCAGGCACTGTAGCGTAGTAGGCTAATCCTAGAAAAGCAGTTGGTGGCTCACTTGGTTAACCCTCCACCTACAGTGCTGGCAACCTGTATGGGTGCTGGGTATAGTCCCAGCTGCTCCTCTTCCAGTCCAGCTCTCTTCTGTGGCCCAGGAAGGCAGTGGAGGATGCCCCAAGTGCACGGACCCCTGCACCCACATGGGAGACCTGGGAGACAGGGAGGAAGCACCTGGCTCCTGGCTTTGGATCCACACAGCAACAGCCGTAGCAGCCATTTGGGGGTGAAGCAATGGAAGGAAGACCTTTCTGTCTCACTGTCTAACTCTGTCAAATAAATCAAAACAATAAAAAACAAGAAGATGCAGTTGACTAGATGGTTGAAAATGTTCTTTAGAGGGGCATTGTAGGCTAATCTTAGGAAAGCAGTGCAAGATGTGCTTGAGCTTGGGGGATCTGCAAGAAGCTCCTGGCTCCTGTTCTGGATTGGCTCAGCTCCAGCCATTGTGGGTATTTGAAGAGTGAACTAGTAGATGGAAGACATTTCACTCTACCTCTCCCTCTCTTTCTCTCTCTCAAAATTTTTTAAAGTTATTAGACTGGGGCAGGCACTGTGGCATAGAAGGCTAAGCCTCCACCTCAGTGCCAGCACCTCATGTGGGTACCAGCTCAGCTGAACCCCAGCAGCTCAACTTCCAATCCAGCTCTTTACTAATGCACCTGGGCAAAGCAGAAAAATGTGGTACTTGAGCCCCTGAACCTGTATGGGAGACCCAGAAGAAGCTCCTGGCTCCTGCCTGACCCAACCCCCAGTCATTTGGGTAGTGTCATTGGATGGAAGATCTCTTTCTTTCCCTCTTTCTCTCTTTGTATCTCTGCCTTTCAAATAAATAAATGTGTTGTAGAAAGTTATTCGACTTTAAAATCAAATATGAAAAACCTCTTGCAAAAAATTATCATTAATATTTATATTTTTGTAAAAAAAATACTAACTTAATATAGGGTATAAATCCTGATTTTATTTATTTGAAAGAATTCCAAAAAAGACAATGAGAAAGTGATCATCGGGATCACTTCCCAACTGATTGCAGCCAGAGCTGGGACAGATTGAAGAAGCCGGAAGCCAGGGAAATCCATGTGGTTCTCCCACATGTGTGGCAGGGGTCCCAGCACTTGGGCCATCTTCTGCTATCCCAGGCACATTCACAGGGTGCTGGATTAGAAGTGCAGCAGTCTGGACTCAAAGAAGCACTCTTAAGGGGTGCAGGTATGATAGACTGCACTTAACCTACAATGCTGGCTGAACCTTGAACATTTTTAATGTCAGGGCTGGAATTGTGATGTTGTGGGTAAGGCCACCACCTGTGATGCTGGCATCCATAGGGTCACATGTCACAGCTGCTCTACTTCAGATCAAGCTCCCTGCTAATGGCCTGGGAAGAGCAGAGGAAAATGGCACAAGTGTTTAGGCCCCTGCTACTGATGTAGGAGGCCTGAATGGAGCTCCAGGCTCCTGCCTTCAGTCTGGCCCAGTGCTTGTTTGCTGCAGAGATCTGGGATTGAACCAGTAGGTTGACGATGTCTGTCCCACTCTCTAACTCAGCCTTTCAAATACATAAATAAAACTTTAAACAATTCTAAATTTTGGTAAGTTCATTTAGAATTATTTTTATTGGGGCCAGCACTGTGGCATAGTAGGTTAAGCCTCCACCTGCAGTGCTGGCATTTCATAAGAGCACTGGTTCAAAATGCCCTAGAAAAGCAGTGGAGGATGGCACAAATCCTTTGGCCACTGCACCCATGTGGGAGACTTGGATGAGGGTCCTGGCTCTTAGCTTCAGATCAGCAAGATCCAGCCATTGTAGCCCTCTGGGGAGGGAACCTGTGGATGGAGGACCTCTCTCTCTCTTTCTCTCTCTCTCTCTGGGGAGGGAACCTGTGGATGGAGGACCTCTCTCTCTCTCTCTCTCTCTCTCTCTCTGGGGAGGGAACCTGTGGATGGAGGACCTCTCTCTCTCTCTCTCTCTGGGGAGGGAACCTGTGGATGAAGGACCTCTCTCTCTCTCTCTGGGGAGGGAACCTGTGGATGGAGGACCTCTCTCTCTCTCTCTCTCTCTCTCTCTCTCTCTCTCTCTCTCTCTCTTATTCTGCTTTGCAAATACTTAAATAAATCTTAAAAAAATATTTCTTATCCTTGATAACTTGATTTTTTTTTTACTTTGAACTTTTATTTGGCAAAGCAACACTGCATAAACTGTGCAGTAACAAATGACAGTTTACACAGAATGTTAAATTCATATACATTATCAGCAGCAAATTAGAAATAAACAAAAAACCACTAAGCTACAAATCCCCTATCACTTTTAGAGAGAAAGAACAAACTGTCAGTTGTGTCCAACTTGAACAGCAGAGTCTATAGGACATCACCTGCCATCTTAAGTTTCAGGATTTACAGATGCCTAGTTGGAAGGTAACAAAGCAGTTGACTGTATCTACAACACGCTATTCTGTGACACCACCTCAAAAGCTTTAAAAAGAAAGCTCATCTCTACTTTCTTAGTAGCATCTAACAGATATCCAAATACCAAGAAGCTTAACTTGTGAATGGTGGTGTTATCTGATACACAGAAGAAATTCAGAAATTCAGGTAATTCAGAATATCAGTAAATGGTTTTTGCTATACAAAATGTGAAAACGAAAAGGGAAGGAAGATGGTTTTATTATGGTTACTCCTCCTTTTTAAAACTCCCAAAGAAAAATGAATAAAAGTTCTAATCAATTAAATAGAATTACTTCTTGCTGTTAGTAACCTCAGTTAACCCTATTGTTCCACAGTTGAAACCTGAAAAACTTACTTGAGCATTTAATTTGGAAAGCAACTCTAGTCCCAGTAATGGTACTGGACACCAACATACATAAAGATAACTATATCCTCATTACAGACTCAGTGGGCACTCTGCTCAGAAAACACCTTTAATTGCATTAATTCTTGTTCCTCACAGTCAATTTCATCAGAGGCATCTGTGGAAATTTACAATAGGTTTGTAAGAGGTCAAGGAGCCAGGAAAGTGAGGGTTTAGTTCAGGTAGGAGAGAGGGGAAAAGTCTGGAAACTAGGGTAGTATCCATACCACTCAGAGAGCAGGCCAAAACCACATGCAGCAAGCACTTTGAGCTGCTCTCCACCGCTTATCACCAGCAGCAAAGCAGAGGCAGAGAGCGTTATTTAAGAAAGAGAGGAAAATGTGGGATCATACTGAGCACCAGGAACCAGCTACATGGAGGAGTATCTAGGCCTGGAAGCCTAGGGCGCGGGGCTACAGCAAGCCCCCTCCTGGCAAGAGGTCAGGGGAAAGAGAAGGGCCAGACACATCATGTCCTAGGAGTTTAACCCACTTCCAAAGGGGAGTGGTTAATTAACCTGATTGGCTGGTTGGCAGGCACCCAGATGTGGCCAGGTAGGGGGATGAGGTCACACAGGGGCGTGGCAAAGGCGTGGTCTTCCAGCTCACAAACCTAATCAATTTTAAGCTGTATGCCTGCCTGCTTCAACTCTGACTTTCAAATGAAATAAATATTTTAAAAATCCACTTACCAGCCACCTTCTCTTAACTTTAACACATACACAGGCCATGCAGTATGACAACAGAACACCACTTTCTTCTTAGAAATAGGATGGTAACTGTAAGCTGCTCAATCAGCCACAACGCAACTCAAGGTGCTTTTGGATGGAAATTAAATTGAACCACTCGTATTTCACCACATGAGTACTCTTCCAAACCATATCCCAATCTTCCTCACAGAGGGGCTGAGGCAAAAATCTTGGAATCTTGTCTCCCACATGAAGCAGGCAAGCATACAGGTAAAGATAGATTAGGTTTGTGAGCTGGAAGACCACACCTCTGCCACGCCCCTGTGTGGCCTCAGGCCCCTACCTGCCCACACCTGGGTGCCCACCAGCCAAGCAGGTTAATTAACCACTCCCCTTTGGAAGTGGGTTAAAAGCCCAGCCACGGTGTGGCCCCGGCTGCTCTTCTTCCCTGGCCTCTTGCCAGGACAGGGCTTGCTGTAGCCCTGCACCTCCAGGGTGCATGGCCTTCTGGCCATGTGCTCTAGGCTTCCTGGCCTAGAGGCTCATCCATGTGGCTGGTTCCTGGTGCTTGGTATGAACCCTACTCACCTCTCTCCCGTAAATAGCTCTCACTCTCCTATGCATCTTTCTCACTAAATAAAAGCTTAAAACGTGCCATGCTGCCTCGTTTATCTGTACTGGTATTTAGAAGTCTTCTCTAAATATTAGGCAAGAACCCTCTTGGGCTTATTAATATTGGGGATTTAGTCATAAGCCTGTGGTGAAATCGTATGGCACCCCAAATTCCGGTAGTACACGTGGCACCCCGGATAGCATTTCTAGGGAACCTTAAGGGGGGGCTACAATTTAGTGTGGATTTTATGGGGTCTTCTCCAGTTTCACACAAACCAGTACCACGAAAAATGACCTAAGCCAGGTCCCAATTCCATAAACCCAAAGAGCAGAGACAGAAATTTCAGTCTCAGAGCTGTTGACTCCGTACACCAATGGAAGCCATTGTGCTAATAGGTAGCTAATGCGCAGCAGGAAGAGAAAGGACAGCTGCTGGATGTCCCCAGAGTCCCAACCACCACATTAGCTCACAAGCTGCTCTGGGGATGGAGTACAAGTGGCCACTGCCCTCCTTACCAGCGTGAGAGGGTCAGGCCACTTGAAGAATATACCCCAGACCTCTGGGCTAGCTCACCAATGTGGTTACCGAGGGAATAGTCCAGCTCTTGATGCTCGTCGCTTCAATTCACCAAAGATGAGGCATGGCCAGAGGTAAAGGTTTATTGCAAGAAGGCAGCAGCAGCCTTGGGGAAAGAAAAAGAAGTTTCTCTCAATCCAAACAGGTGCTTTTCTACCAAACCACCCAGTACAGAGGATTTTTTAAAGAGACAGGGTGGGCCGGCGCCATGGCTCAACAGGCTAATCCTCCTCCTAGCGGTGCCAGCACACTGGGTTCTAGTCCTGGTCGGGGCGCCAGATTCTGTCCCGGTTGCACCTCTTCCAGGCCAGCTTTCTGCTGTGGCCAGGGAGGGCAGTGGAGGATGGCCCAAGTGCTTGGGCCCTGCACCCCATGGGAGACCACAACCAGCATGGTGTGCTGGCCACAGCACGCCGGCTGCAGCGGCCATTGGAGGATGAACCACCGGCAAAGGAAGACCTTTCTGTCTCTCTCTCTCACTGTCCACTCTGCCTGTCAAAAAAAATAAATAAAGAGACAGGGTAATTGGAGGGTGAGGATTCAAAGAAAACAATCAGTCTATTCACTTGACAATTATGCAGATTTTCAGGCTTTGTTCTGAGGCTCATCCCACCACCCAGTCAGAGGAGTCCAGGGTGTAACCCCAGGGGCTTTCTGCCTCAGTTGGGGGAGGGGGGAAGGGTTCTTTGTCAGTTGGGGCAACAGCCTGCCATTCCTAATCATCTCCTTTTTTCAGTGGGCTTTTGAAATTCTTATGCAAATATTATTCACTAGATTACAGCAACAGCAAGTGTCTTCATTAAGGTAAACATTTGAAAAGGAAAAATGCATTTATTGTGGTTACAGGAGTACCATTCTGTTGGAGGAGGGTATTTGGGGGCTTATAAAGAGGTCATAAGGCAGGGGGTGGCTGGTGTAAGGACTAGATGACCTAATGAGGAGTCCTTTTAAGAGTGGGCAAGACCTGTCTACTAGCAAGACAGTGAGTTTCTAGTTTTGTTTTGTTTTTTTGTTTTTTTGTTTTTTTTGACAGGCAGAGTGGACAGTGAGAGAAAGAGACAGAGAAAGGTCTTCCTTGGCCATTGGTTCACCCTCCAATGGCCGCCGTAGCCGGCGCACCGTCCTGATCTGAAGGCAGCAGCCAGGTGCTTTCCCTGGTCTCCCATGGGGTGCAGGGCCCAAGCACTTGGGCCATCCTCCACTGCCCTCCCTGGCCACAGCAGAAAGCTGGCCTGGAAGAGGTGCAACCAGGACAGAATCCAGTGCCCTGACCGGGACTAGAACCCGGTGTGCTGGTGCCGCAAGGCAGAGGATTAGCGTGTTGAGCCAAGGGGCCAGCCCAGTGAGTTTCTAGTTTTATCATGAGAATAGAAGGGAAGTTAACAATCCCACCCTTCTAACCTAGTTTTACCAAGAGAATTTGCCTATTGCATAGTTCCCAAGGTTTTTGGTTTTAACAAGAGCAGGCTAGACAAGATTATGATTCTGTCCTTCTGATGAGATTGTTAGCTGTTATTATTCTGCTCATCCAAATCGTGGTTCAAAAACTGCACTCCATTTTTCAGGTGTCCCTCTTTGGAGACCCCCTAGTGGCTGCTGTGGCAAGAGCTTTCTCATGTAAATAAATCTTGCTTTGCTCACTGCCTGTCCACATGGAAATTCCTTGTGAGACAGGCACCCCAGGCACCTTCCTTCATCGCCATTTTCCCCCATTAATTTGGTGTGGTGATTCATGGCAGAGTTGCCAGTCTCTGGTTTCAGATGTCATGGCTTGTCGCTAGATCAATGACAGTGCTTAAGTTCTCTGATTCCTCCTGGTGGTCCTCAAACCTTCCAGCACCTGTGTCCTTCAGCTCTGTCTCAGCCTAACAGAGACCTGGGGCTCCCTTGCTCTCTTAAAAACCTACTGTAAATTTCGACAGATGCCCCTATGAAGTTGATTATGAGGAGGACTTAATAATAACTCGGATTTCTAAGGGTTGGGTGTCTACTTCTCACTGTTTCTACACACACACACACACACACCCCACTCATGAACAAAATATTTCTCAGGTGCAAAATTAGGTAACGTTATCAGACTCAGTACCCTCCTTTGCACCAAGCAAACAGGTTTCTCCTGGTGTGCCTTTATTGGAGGGGCAGGGTTTTGTAGTGTAAAGTGCTGGGCTGCTTTCCCAGGCCTGCCTCTAAGGCTGCTGCATTCCTTCTGCAGAGCACATGTTTTGTTTCCCATGGCTGCTTTCACACACATAGGCTAATTTCTATCTTCCTGTCTAAAAATAGTATTAAGAGCATGAAAATCTTTTTTTTTTTTAAATTTATTTGACAGATAGAGTTAGTGAGAAAGACAGAGAGAAAGGTCTTCCTTCTGTTGGTTCACCCCCCGAAATGGCCGCTATGGCAGAAGCTACACCGATCCAAAGCTAGGAGCCTGGTGCTTCCTCCTGGTCTCCCATGTGGGTGCAGGGGCCCAAGCACCTGGACCATCCTCCATTGCCTTCCTGGGACACAGCAGAGAGCTGGACTGGAAGAGGAGCTACCTGGACTAGAACCCAACACCCATATGAGATGCCCGCAGATGGAGGATTAGCCAAGTGAGCCATGGCACCGGCCCCATGAAAACCTTGAATAGAAGAATACCCTTAGAAACAAAAGCTGAAGGAATTGTCTGAGTACATGAAAAAAATTAAACACATTAAGAAAAGACAGAAGAATGACTTTCGGCTTCTAAGATAAACAGTTTGAATGTCAGGTCACAGGAGTCAGAACTAAGGAGGAAGAAATACCTTACAGGAGATGCCTAGAAATTTGAAAAGAAAATCACCAATTAAGTAGAAACTACTAAAAGGAGAAACTGCATTAAAAATAGATTTCAAAATGAAACAGCAAGATTATTACAAATATGTATGTTACTGGAGGGAAGGCCATGGAAACTGTGGGTTCTTATCTTCAGGCAAGAAAAAATTCAGGTGTGAGACAGAGGGCAGAGTGCTAAGGCTTTGTTGGGGACAGGGCATCCATCAGGATGGAAGGGACAGAAAGAGCGCCCAGTCGCTCAGACTGGGGAGAGTGAGGTTATGAAGTAGCACCTTGACAGTAGGGACTCCATTTTGGAGAACCTGAGACTCCATTCTGGGAAGGTGCCCCCCCACACCGTGAGACTCTGGTCTGAAACTATGATCTAAAACAGTTGAACAATAGCAGTCCACTACATCACACTTGGCAGAGCACAGAAACCCCCTACCATGATCGCTCAAGCTTGAAAGTGAGTAGGCTACACCTGGGTTAATAATAAAAATGTAATTTGTCTATGTCCTACATATGATTAAACCAATACCTGGATTAATGTCAAGATTATAATTAAAATTGTTAAGATTGTAACTGCTATTGTCAAGATTATAATTGATACTAGTTTTGCATAGGTTTAAGTCAGCTTGACCCCAGTAACCATGTATTCCCCCCCCCCCCGATCCTAGCAACCATGTATTCCCCTCCCGATTTTGCAGTTTTTGCCTTTATAAACCTTTATAAACCTTTATAAACCCTACTCTCCTCCCCACCACTTCTCTCATCCCCTCGAACCCCATTCCTGTCCTGACTTCCTTGACTTTTCCTAACTACATTTCATCATCTCAGACACTCCTATTCCCAGAGGCCTGGATTGGGTCATTGGTGGTAGTGCTTCTAAAGCTCCCCCTTTTCCCACTGGATATGCAATAATTGAGGGGGCATCCTGATGTCACCTCCTCCTCTTCCCTGCATAGGGCCATGGAGGCCAGGCCCCTACCTCAAGGCACTACCTCCCAACAGGCCGAGTTATTAGCCTTGGTTCAAGCCTTCCCCTTAGCCAAAGGAAAGACAGTCAATTATATATACAGATTCCTGATATGCCTATCATATCATGCACTCCAATGCCCAGATGTGGCAAGCCCGAGGGACCCCTATAATAAATGGCAAGCTGATTAAAGCTCTTCTTGATGCTGCCCAGTTGCCAACAAAAGCTGCTATTATTCACTGCAAAGGACACCAGAAAGGTAAACAATCCCTATCTGAAACTAATAACAAGGCTGATCTGACAGCTAACACAGCGACCCTGAAGGAAGAAAAGAAATCTAAAATCTGTCCCTTTAATACTAGAAACTGCTTCACTTGTTTTCCTTTGGCTCCTTTTGTTATGCTTTCTCTGAACTGCTTTCTCTGAATAAAGAACCAAGAAAGTAACCTTAGTGTGACCCTCCCCTGTTCTCTCCCCAGCCCGGTTTCACTTGATTAATGCAGATGTAACAAGGGCTTGTACAACAGACTGCTTGTACCTGTTTTGTGCTACTAAGGAGTTATGGTTTATATTATCCCAAGATTTGGATTGCCTGCTTCCATCAGTCAGACAGTGGACCAGAGTTTACCTCTAAAATTACTCAAATAGTATCTGCCTCCCTTCATAGCTCATGGCATTTTCACATTCCCTATCGTCCCCCCTCCTCAGGCAAAGTAGAATGGATGAATGGAATTTTAGAACAGGCTCTAACTAAACTCTCCACCCAGGTTTACTTGGACTGGGTAAAACTCCTCCCTTTAGCTCTGTTAAGAATCAGATCTCTTCCCAAGAAGTCCTTAATGCTTAGCCCATTTGAAATTCCCTATGGAAGGCCTGTCCTTCTGTTACCGGAGAAATTGCAGGGTTCTTGTCTTCACGCAAGAAAGAATTCAGGCGTGAGACAGAGAGTAGTGGGAGGTAAAATAGCAAGGTTTATTAGGAAGGGACATCTGTAGGTGATATCGGACAAGACCCCCTAAAATTCACACTAAAACGTGGCCCCTTAAAGTTCCATAGAAATGCTAGCCGGGGTGCCACATGTACTACCAGAATTTGGGGCGCCTTACGATTTTACCACGGGCTTATTACTAAATCCCTGATATTAATAAGCCCAAGAGGGTTCTTGCCTAATATTTAGAGAAGAATTCTAAATACCGGCACAGATAAACGAGGCAGCATGGTACATTTTAAGCTTTTATTTAGTAAGAAAGATGCATAGGAGAGTAAGAGCTTTATTTAAGAAAGAGAGGTAATTAGGGGTTCATACCGAGCACCAGGAACCAGCCACGTGGAAGAGCATCTAGGCCAGGAAGCCCAGAGCACATGGCCCGAAGGCCATGCGCCCTGGAGGCGTGGGGCTACAGCAAGCCCCTTCCTAGCAAGACGCCAGGGAAAAAGAGCAGGCTGGGCACACTGTGCCCCAGGCTTTTAACCCACTCCAAAGGGGAGTGGTCAATTAACCTGATTGGCTGGTGGGCACCCCGGTAAGGTCAGGTAGGGGAATGAAGCCACACAAGGGTGTGGCCAAGGCATCAGGTAGGAGCATGAGGTCACACAGGGGCGTGGTCTTCCAGTTCAGCTCCAACCTGTATGCCTGCCTACTTCATTCCCCCCTCAGAGACTCCAGACCTTAATCTTAAGGGGATGTTGATGAGCGTTGAGTCTCCATCTTCTGTAGCTACTTCCTGCTGATTAGGGGCGCAGACCCTGCCTGTTCTCGGTCTGGGAGTTCTGCCTATCTCATCTAATGAGTTCACTTCACGAGCTGGATCTCCTTCAGTCACCGCCATTCTCACTGTCTCCTGCATGGTCATAATTATTTTCAGAAGTTGCCGGGTTCTGCTGGGTTATTTTAGATATAAATGAAGGTCCATTGTAACTCTGGAGTGACCGTGGGAGTCCAAAGTGTGGCACGATGTCTTTTAACATGGCTTTAAGCACCTTGTGTGCTTTCTCCGTTTAGGTTGAAAAGGCCTCCATCCATCCTGTAAGAGTAACAATAAAGACTAGGAGGTACCTATAATTACTAATTGGGAGCATATTGGTAAAATCAACCTGCCAATCTACACCTGTCTGTTCCCTTCCTCTGCACAGGAGTCAACAGGGGAGGTGGCCTTACATGGGGAGGGTTATTCTGTAAACACAGTGGCCAAGAGCGAGTCATTTTCTTTATGACTGTATTTAGTCCCTTTTCTCCAAAAGCTTGGGAGATTAGTTGTACCATCCATTTGCATTTTTAGTATAGCCTCGCTGTTGGGTCCATTCAACTCAGGCTCCATATAGTGCATTTCCTTAACGACTTCCACAGATTGAGGTATAAGGGCCCTTTTCAAACTTTCCTGTGTAGCTGTTCTATCTGTTAATGCATTTCTCTGGTTAACATAATTATTTCCCTTCTGATGTCCCTTGCAGTGGATGACAGCCACCTCTAAAAGCTCCAGTACTGCCTGAAATAGAGCCAGTATCTTTTTTTTTTCATATTTAACAGGGGTCAGTAAGCCCCTCTCTTTCCAGATTGCTGCATGTGCATGTAACACAAGGAAAGCATATTTGGAATCTATCTATCTATCTATCTATCTATCTATCTATTTATATTAACTCACTGACCTTTTCCCAGTTGTAAAGCCCTAGTCAATGCAATAAGCTCCACCTTTTGGGCTAAAGTATTGTGTGGTAGTGCTTGGGCTTCTATTGTCTGTCTTTCTAACTCCTTCCTTCATATAGCTGTTGCCATCAGTAAACCATTCGGCATCTGGATTTTCCAGGGTCCCATCTCGTAGGTCTGGCCTACTACGGTACACCTGCCTACTTCATTCCCCCCTCAGAGACTCCATCCCCTTCGTCCTAAGGGGAGTTGATTGCCGTCAGCTCATCTCTTCTGTGATTGCTTCCTGTTCATGAGGGGTGTAGTACAGTCCCTGCCTATCCAGTGTCTGTAAGTCTCTGTCTATCCTGTCTAACAAATTTGCTTTGTGGGTTGGAGCAGTCTCAATCATTGCCAAGGTCTGTGTCCCTGCATAGTCAGTTTCTCCCAGAAGTCTAGTTCTAAGGTTTTTGATTGGCTTATAGGAATAGTCAGGAATGTCTTTTGTATACACCTGTGAAGACTTAAGAGGTAGAAGTTTAGTTCTAATTTTACAGAAGTAGTCATGTTCACTAGCACCTGGTCAGGTCCCTTTTATTTAAGCTGAAACTGATCTGAAGAGGATCTTCATATGAATGGCTTGCTCAGGAATTTCTAATGTTGGAGTTTTTGTTATAAACCCCTTGATTCCTTGGAACACTTTGTAGCTCCCCTGTCCAGCACAGTGTCTGTTTCAGAGGCTTTTAAGCAAACACAAGGCTTAGAATCCAGATCCTGGAATCCATAACTCTTGTAGCTACCCTTCTCAGTACAGAGTCTGCATCAGGGCCTTTTTAAAGCTGTACACAAAAGTTTAGAATCCATATCCTGGAATCCAAGTTCCGTAGAATCCTGTCATCAGCAATTCCCAATACTGGAGCTTTTATTTAGAAGCTCCTTAGTTCTCTGGAACCACTTTTGCAGCTACCCCTTTTCAGTATGCACTGTATCAGGGCATCTTTAAAGCCATACACAAAAGCCTGGAATCCAAATCTTGGAATCCGAAGTCCATAGAACTTTGCCATTCTCAGAAATCTCCTTAACTACCTTTAAATATCTGACCCTATGTTAAAACATATTAGATAGTAATTTCACAGAGAGACACATATGCAAGATTTCACATTTGAGGCACTTACTAAACCTTAAATACCTAAAAACACAGTTAAAACTTAAGATGTTAACATTACCATCTAGCCCACGGGGATTTGTAATTTTATAGCAAATTTTAAACTGTACCCTTCGAAGTAACTCCATAAGAGTGCATGCAGAGCTATACCACTTTACAGGACCTGAGAAAATAAAAACAGACACAGCTCTTTACGAGCTTAATTATTCTTAAGTATTTTACATGGATATATTGTATTAGCTATAATACTTAATCAGATCTAGTTGAAGGGACTCCCAATTATTAAGTGTAGATCTTCTAGGGAGTCTCCAAATGAGCACATGTAGAGCTGCCTATGTTAAACTACTTTGTCTAGTGTATAAATCATACCAAGGATATATAAACCTCTCAGTCTGAGAGTGTCATTTCAGACTGTTATAATCCTTCCTCAGAAACAAAAAAAAATTAAAAAAAAGAAAAAACAGGTAAAAAAAACGTCCTGAAGCAAAAATAACAAACGCCAAACCATGCTAATACCGCCTCAGAACAAAAATAAAAAAACGAAGGAGGATAACCATCTGAGGACGAAAATAACAAACGCCTATCCATGCTAGTACCGCCTCAGAGCGAAAATAACAAACGAGGAAGATAACCATCTGAGGACGAAAATAACAAACGCCTATCCATGCTAATACCATCTGAGGACGAAAATAACAAACGCCTAACCATGCTAATACCGCCTCAGAACGAAAATAAAAAAAACGAAGGAGGATAACCGTCTGAGGACGAAAATAACAAATGCCTATCCATGCTAATACCGCCTCAAAACGAAAATAAAAAAACGAAGGAGGATAACCGTCTGAGGACAAAAATAACAAACGCCTATCCATGCTAATACCGCCTCAGAGCGAAAATAACAAACGAGGAGCATAACCGTCTGAGGGCGAAAATAACAAACGAGCTAAGTATGCTAATTCTGCTTCAGGAATGAAAATAACAAAAAGAAGTGAATAATAACATGACTTAATGTTGTTATATAATTATAGTGATATATATATAACACACATACATGTTACGTGTAGGTTATATACATATACAACACCTATATTATAGCATGTACATACACAGATACACCCTACACATGTGCTATATAAATTACGATTTGAAATGTATAGCTCTATTAACCAGGCATGCAACATGCTATATATATATATGCAAAACTACACATGCTATATATATATATATACAAAACACAATATAAATCATAATATGATCTAGAATACATAGCAATATTAACTAGCTATATTATTGACTACATGTAGCATATATATTTATGCACATACATACCCACACATAGACTATGCATATACTATATATATAAAATACAATGTAAATCATACTAATATTATATGAAATATGTCTATTGACCAGGCATGTAGCATGTGTATATGTATACACTCTACACATGACATATATATACTATGCACATACACACAATATAATATAAATCATTTTTAGATACCCCACCTCTGCTATATGTATTATATATTATAGCTATTACAATCTAAATCATAACATGCTCTAAAATATATATTTTTATTTACCAAGCATAGTAGCATGTGTATATACATATATACACCACACATATGCCATACATATACTATATATAAAAAACATAATATAAATCGTAATATTATTTAACTGTATTAACTATGTATGCAATATATATTTACCAATACACACTACACATATGCTGTATACACACATACCATATACAATAAATTATTATAATAGTATGTGTATATACATACTACACATATATATGCACAACACAATATAAATCAAAATATAATTTAGAATACATGTTTATATTATCTAGCTATAGTAACTATATTAACTATGAATGTAGCAAGTATACACAAATACCTATCCCTTATATGATATATATTATAGCTATCACAATATAAATTGTAATATGATATGAAATATATATCTTTATCCACCAGGCATCGTAGCATGTGTATATACATATACATGCAACACCTATACA
This sequence comes from Lepus europaeus, assembly GCF_033115175.1. Classification (NCBI taxonomy): domain Eukaryota; kingdom Metazoa; phylum Chordata; class Mammalia; order Lagomorpha; family Leporidae; genus Lepus; species Lepus europaeus. Next base: position 28,669 of record NW_026909311.1, read on the forward strand.
TAATACAATATAAATCATAATAATATAATCTAGAATACACATCTGTTAACCAGGCATTGTACACACAATATAAATTATAAAATATATCTCTCAACCAGGCATGTAGGTGTATATACAAATGCACACAACACCTATGCTGTATGTGTATATTACTACATATACAATATAAATCATAATAATGATTTGAAATATATAGCTCTATTAACCAGACTCATAGAATATATATGTATACACATACACTGCTCCTATGCCGTATATATATACATATAAAATACACTACAAATCATGTAATAAAAACGACTTAGCACACATATCACACCCATACTGTATATACATATATATATATATACACAATACAGTATAAATCATGATTTGTATTAACCGGGCATGTCATATATACATATATATATACCTATGTTATAGATATATAATACAATATTTATTAACCAGGCATGCCGCAGACACACACATATATATACATCCCATACTTATGCGGAATATATATATATATCATATATATATATATATACATCCACTATAAATCCTATAATAAAATGGATTAAAAGATATGGCTCTATTAACCAGGCATATAGCACGTGGTGGGCCATGGGGGCCGCCATCTTGGGGTGGAGTCTATTGCCCTTCTTCCTGTGAGGGCGGAAGTTCCTATAGTGGGCCGCCATATTGGGGCGGAACTCCCAAACTTTGTCAGGAAGTAGGGCATCAGCCAGGTTTAAAACTCCTCCTCCCTGACGCCAACACGTTTCTAAGCAACCAAAATCAATTCTCCAGTTTGAAATTAGCATCTGAACCACATGTTTTTAAGCAACCAAAGCAATTCATCAACTTGAAATTAGCATTTGAAAGCTTACTTGTTACCGCCCTGGACTGAGAAGTTTCAAACTTTTTAGCCACTGACACTAGTTAAGACTTAGCCCTAGAAAGCAGGTAAATTGTCTTTGATACACACTAATCTCTTTGCACTAACAACATCACCAAAGAACAAGAGAAAAAAAAAATTCCTTAAAGCCAAAACTGCCAAAGAAACTCAATCAGCGTCTTTCCTTCTTGAAACTACCAGCAAAACAGGGCTAGTTTGCGCCTCTGCCAGCCACTGCTGGCCAAATTGGCCTTATGGAGCTCGGCAGGGGTCCTGCGCTCCCACAGGCTGCTCAGCCCCAGAGAACCTGGCCTGAACTCGTGCCTGCTCCATAGGAGCTGCAGCAGGCTGAGCTCGCTCCCCTGTGCTGCGGCGGGTCGCCGCCTGCGGGCAGGACCCCAGAGAGCACGGGCTGAACCCGTGCCTGCTCCGAAGGAGCTGCAGCAGGCTGCTTGCACTCCCTTGAGCTGCGGCGGGTCGCCGCCTGTAGGCAGGCTCGACCCCAGAGAACCCAGTCTGAACCCGTGCCTGCTCCGGAGCGAGCTGCAGCAGGCTGCTTGCACTCCCTTGAGCTGCGGCGGGTCGCCGCCTGTAGGCAGGCTCGACCCCAGAGAACCCAGTCTGAACCCGTGCCTGCTCCGAGCGAGCTGCAGCGGGCTGCACATGCTCCCATGAGCTGCGGTGGGCAGCCCCCACTCTTGGGATGCTACCACCACGTAGGGCGCAGCCCCAGGAGCCCAGCGCGAACCACACGCATTCCCGCCGAGCTGCCGCAGGTCACTGCATTTGGAGTCCCAGCGCGGGAAAGCCACGTGGGTCGGCCATGTTCTAAAGGGCTGGGGCAAATCGCACTTGCCCCCACTGGGCTGGCAAAGCCCCCCTGGGGGCTCCACAGAAACCACCCTTGAGACCCCAGCGCAGAAAAGCTGCGTATGGCGCCTGGATCTGGTGCTGAGCCTGGGGCAACGTGGGGCCAAAGGCCTGGCATTTGACCACCTGCCCCGCAACCAGCACCAGGGCAGGAGAAAAAGACGCACCCCTCCCCCAGCAAAGTTCGTGAAAGCAACACACCAGGGCGGGTGCTTTGGAGCCCTGCAGGAAAGCACCAACCAAGATGGAGGAGACAGAGGATGCAGGCAGAGAGATAGAGTCAGAAGCCACAGTAACTTCACCACCACCATGCTGCCTAGTTTTAGAAATTCTTCGCCATATGATATCGGACAAGACCCCCTAAAATTCACACTAAAACGTGGCCCCTTAAAGTTCCATAGACATGCTAGCCGGGGTGCCACATGTACTACCAAAATTTGGGGCGCCTTACGATTTTACCACGGGCTTATTACTAAATCCCTGATATTAATAAGCCCAAGAGGGTTCTTGCCTAATATTTAGAGAAGAATTCTAAATACCGGCACAGATAAACGAGGCAGCATGGTACATTTTAAGCTTTTATTTAGTAAGAAAGATGCATAGGAGAGTAAGAGCTTTATTTAAGAAAAAGAGGTAATTAGGGGTTCATACCGAGCACCAGGAACCAGCCACCTGGAAGAGCATCTAGGCCAGGAAGCCCAGAGCACATGGCCCGAAGGCCATGTGCCCTGGAGGCGTGGGGCTACAGCAAGCCCCTTCCTAGCAAGACGCCAGGGAAAAAGAGCAGGCTGGGCACACTGTGCCCCAGGCTTTTAACCCACTCCAAAGGGGAGTGGTCAATTAACCTGATTGGCTGGTGGGCACCCCGGTAAGGTCAGGTAGGGGAATGAAGCCACACAAGGGCGTGGCCAAGGCATCAGGTAGGAGCATGAGGTCACACAGGGGCATGGTCTTCCAGTTCAGCTCCAACCTGTATGCCTGCCTACTTCATAGGGACGGGTGGGCACCTCTCCTGACAGAGTCTGAGAGTTGGGGGAGGAGGAAGGAGGGAGGTTCCATGTTGAGTGGAGAGATTACACATGACCAGGCCAGGCGGGCGGCTCAGCAAAGATGCAGAGAGCTGAGCGCGCCGTCCAGTTGAGGCTGGGGGTTTTTAAGGAGATGGGTCTTGCTTCCCCACCTCTGCTCCTCTTGGAACAAAGGGCTTTTTGGATGTAAATAGAAAAACTTCTCTTGAAGGTCTGAAACAAAGGACTTTATGGATGCAAATGTTAGCAGACAGGAGGAAGCTAGCAGGGTGTTTGAGATGCAGATACTAGGCTGCACCTGGGAGATTGTGGAAGCTTGTCAGGCAGAAGGGGTGGGAACCGCCACCTGGCAGGTTATCAGGTAGAAGGGGGCAGGGCAGGATGCGAACTCTGGGCTGCCCCTGAAACATAGTCATGATGACTTTGAGATGCAGATGCATCTCATGCTGGACATAGATGTCTTCTCTTTAGGCCTGTTACACACACATAAGCTCATAACTGACTTCCTACCTAACACTTCCACCCAGCTTCCCTCCTCTACAGAGCACTGAAGCTATTCCTCCTCTGGCTTTCTCTCTTCTTACTGAAATGTGCTCTGACTTAGGGATGTATGCAGACACACACCTACCCAAACCACACTCTCTGCCTCCCGACTATATTCCTATCTTTCCACCTGGTGACTGGGTTTATCTAAAACAAAATGAGGCTGCTCTAAAAACAAAGTGGAGTGGGCCCTACCAGGTGATATTGACTACCCCCACCGCAGCCAAGCTCAAAGGGCACCCTCCCTGGGTGCATTTTACTTCATTAAAACTAGTTACATCTCCCTCATAAGAGTCCACCCCGACAGGACCCATCTCGCTCAGGCCGACATACTAACACGATGCATTTACAAGGTAACTCTGCCTCATTTTGGCCGTTGTTTCCACCATGGGCCATGGCTCTAGTGTCTCCTTTTGCCCTCATAATCATCGTGCTCCTATTTCTGCCATGCATAATTAATCCATTCCAAAGGTTCTTGCAGGAACAAATAACTGCTCTATCTCAAGCCAACTCACAGGAGCAATGCAAGACTGCTCTTCTCCAATCAATCTGATCCCAAGTATAGGTCACTGCTCAAGTCCTGGCTCCATGGCTAAGCCCCCTCTCAGCAGGAAGTAGCCAGACAGAAATTGGCACCCCTCTCCTTATCTGTACTCAGAGTCAGGATTGATGGAACAATGACAGAAGCCTCAGGTATTCTCCCTCATTGCCCACAATAGGTAAACACTGGAATGTATTCCTTGTCCTCGAAACTCAACTGGATTTCATACCCTATTGCCTTCATACTCCACTCCTTACAGCCACCTGAAAGACCAGCTGCTCTCAACACCTGAAAGACCAGTTCCAGGAATTCCCCTCTGCCTGCTGGCCCCTACCCAAAATATAAAAAGGCCCAGCCCCTGGGGTTGGGGCCTTCTGTCCCGTGCTCCACTAGTGTGCATGTGGGCAGTTGATCACCCACCTCTACAGACTTATTTTCTCTGAATAAGTTCAGTCTGGCTGTAAATTTGTACACTGCCCCCTCTCTATTCTGCACCTCTTTCCCTAACATTTTGGTGCCCTGTGTGGGGAAGCAAAAATCGGCAACTCTTTTCCTAACAATTACCAATGCTCAATTTTGAGAAACTCATTTAGAAGTAATTTCCTTCTAATCTCAGCCAAAGTAATCTCACACAAAATTATCTGCTACAAATCTTCTGTAACATTCTTATATTACCTAAGTTATCTATTGTTTTGTACCTCCTTCTCCTTGCCAAACACCAGTTTTATTTCAGGTTAGACAAAGATCACTTGCTTCCTTTGTTATTCAAAACACATCTTGAGCACCAAAACACATTCTCATGTTTATAGATTCCTTAACATTTCTCTCCCCTATCTATTGGTTCCTTAATTTGCAATTTAAAGTGATCCTAAAAAGCCTCTAAAATAAGAACAAAGCATTTTAATAAAACATAAATTTCAAATTATTTTAAAGTAGTCAAATCCAAAAGTCCATTGTCTTTTACAACTTTTACAAGGCCAACAGTACAAAAGTTTGAAAACATTTCTTTTATGTTTACCAATTTATTATTAACAAGTACAGACTTTTTAAGAAACTAAAATATTGGACTAGCATGGTTATAATCTTGAGTCATGTTTTGCCAAAGAACAACTCGAGGAGTTAAATTTTACTTCAAACAGGAATTAATGAACATTGCATTATACCACTAACCTGTATCATTTTTTTCTTGTCCAAATTGAACATTTATGACTGAGTATCCAAAAAAAGTAAGTATGACTTTTGCTTGACCAGCAAACCCAGGGACAAAACCCTGACAATATTTCAATTTGTATCTATCAACAAAGTTAAAACAACCTATCAGATGCTTACTTAGGTCGCATGAATCAAAAGATATTTTTGGCCGGTGCCACAGCTCACTAGGCTAATCCTCCACTTGTGGAACCCGCACACCAGGTTCTAGTCCCAGTCAGAGTGCCGCATTGATTGCCTGTATTTTAACCAAGACAAACAAATTTTCACACAGTGACTCTTCCAAACAATATTTCCCTTGTGGAGGGACTGATCAGAGTCTTAGAATATCATCTCCCCAGGGCCGAGGCTGTGGTGCACTAGGCTAAAGCCTCTGCCTGAGGTGCCGACCTCCCATCTTAGAGCTGGTGTCCCATACGGGTGCCAGTTCTGTTCCTGGCTGCTCCTCTTCTGATGCAGCTCTCTGCTATGGCCTGAGAAAGCAGTAAAAATTGGCCCAAGTCCTTGGCCTCTGCACCCATGTGGGAGACCTGGAAGAAGCTTCTGGCTTCAGATCAGCCCATCTCCGGCTGTTGCAACCATTTGAGAAGTGAACCAGTGGATGTAAGACCTTTCTCTTTGTCTCTCCCTCTCTCTGTAACTCTACCTCTCAAATAAATAAATAAAAATCTTAAAAAAAAAATCTACCACCAGTGGGTACTGGAACAAATGACCTAAGCCAGGTCCAAATGGCATGAAACCTAAATGTCAGAGAAAGAGGATTCCCAGTGAGTATCCTGTTTGATCTAGCCAGTCTTGGAGCCTCAACTGCCCAGCAAATACCATTTCTTTGTGTCAACAGATATTCAGAGGGAGCTGATGCCAAGGCAGGGAGAAAAGGGAGAGTCTCCCAGAAAGGATTCTTGGCCTCTGCTTGGGCTGTCTCTGAAATCCCTGCCCAGGGTCCGCTCATAACCAGCAGCCACAGGCTGAGAGCTGATGCAGGGAGACAGCCTCACACCCCGAGGAAGAGCTGTGCTAAGAGGACTGGCTTGTGGACTTGGTGACCTGCTTTCTAGCTGAGGGGAATTCTGTGATCCAGGAGGAGAAAGAAGGGACAGGGATCCCAAACTCACAGCTTCTCCCCCAATGCCGTGTATGAAGTCTGGATTCTCCCTGAGGACCCACGAACCCTAACCACACAATTTGGAAAAATACAGAGCTCTAGGACTGAGCCAAAGTCACCACATTCAGGAATGAAACAAGATATCCAGGGTCCCATGCCAGCTGCCATCCTGCAAGCCAGAAGCACCTGGCCCCCACACACTCACCTCATTCCAGATTCTGAGCTGCCCAGGCATCCTTCTGAGGGCTCTTGTACTGACAGAAGTGCACAGAGAGGGAAGGGCTGAGCATCGTGGCACCTCCATGAGCATCAGACTGGAGAAGCTGTTTAGCAGCATACAGAAAGAGACCTCACTCCCATGAGTCTGATTGGACAGCTTGCTGAGCCAGTGAGCAGGCAGCACATCAGATGATGCAGCCAATCAGAGTCACACCTACCAGATTGCCTCGAGGGGTTGGGGGGAGGGGTGCAGTTCATCCAGGCTGTGGCTGGTGGGGGAAGTGAGGGTTGAGTCTTGGGCTCAGGTCTGGTGGTGCTCACGGGGGGCCTAGCTATCCTAAGAGCCAGGGCTGCTGTCACCTTCCTGCTGACCCAACCACACAAGATTGGAGACCCTCCCTCCACTGTCTGTGATCCTGCTGGGAGCTTAGGACCTGGAGCTTCCAATAACCTCCTTCACAAGGGATGCAAGTCACTCACAATTTACTGAATGTTGAGCTTTTCATCCTCTTCATGTTGTTGGCTTAATTTCCTTTTAGGTTTTCAATTTTTTTTTTTATGATTAAAAAATATTTGCTGGCTCCACAGCTCACTAGGCCTGCAGCACTGGTACTCCGGGTTCTAGTCCCAGTTGGGGCACCAGTTCTGTCCTGGTTGCTCCTCTTCCTGTCCAGCTCTCTGCTGTGGCCCTCCTGGCAGTGGAGGATGGCCCAAGTGCTTGGGCCCTACACCCACATGGGAGACCAGGAGGAGGCACCTGGCTCCTAGCTTCAGATCAGCACAGCACACTGGCTATGGTGGCCGGTCATTTGGGGGGTGAACCAATGGAAGGAAGACCTTTCTCTCTGTCTCTCTCTCACTAAGTCTGCCTGTCAAAAAAAAAAAAGAAAGAAAGAAAGAAAATATCTAAAGGTATTCTATAGAGGTTTTCTAGTCTGTATTGTGTCCTTTAAAATGGCTTTCTATTTTTTCCTGCTGCTCCATGGGAAGCCAGTTGACATATATTGATCTTGTACTCACTCATATCACTTAATTCTCTTAGCTTAAATTTTGTTTTGCATTGCCTCTGTAGATTGTAGAGTGATCCACATATATTGAAAATTTTGTTGCTTAAAAATTGAATCTGGGGCTGGCACCATGGTGCAGTGGGTTAATCCTCCACCTGTGGTGCCGGCATTCCATGGGTGCCAATTCCAGTCCCGGCTGCTCCTCTTCCAGTCCAGCTCTCTGCTATGGCCTGGGAAAACAGTAGAAGATGGCCCAAGTGCTTGGGCCCCTGTACCCATGTGGGAGACCAGGAAGAAGCTCATGCTCCTGGTTTCAGATCAGCCCATCTCCAGCCATTGCAACCATTTGGGGAGTAAACCAATGGAAGGAAGAGTTTTCTCTCTGTCTCTTCCTCTCTCAGTCTGTAACTCTACCTCTCAAATAAATAAACCTTAAACATAAATTAATTAATCCTTTTACTTAATGCTTCCATTTTTTGTTTCACTTTCCTAACTACACTTCCAGTACAATGTTGGAGAACAAGAATTTAAGGAGTCAGCTTTGGGTAAACTCCCAGGAAAAGAGGTGTTTTTTTTTTAAGATTTTATTTTATTTATTCCAAAGTCAGAGTTACACACACACACAGAGAAGTAGAGGCAGAGGGAGAGAGAAAGAGAGAGAGAGAGAGAGAGAGAGGTCTTCCATCTGCTGGTTCACTCCCTGGTTGGACTCAATGGCCAGAGCTATGTTGATCCAAAGCCAGGAGCCAGGAACTTCTGTGTCTCCTACATGAGGACAGAAGCTCAAGGGCTTGGGCCATCTTCCACTGCATTCCCAGGCAACAGCAGAGAGCTGAATCAGAAGTGGAGCAGCTGGGATTTCAACTGACACCCATATGGGATGCTGGTGCTGGCCCCAAGAGCTTTCAATGTCATGTTATTTATACTGGTTGCTATAGGTTCATCATAGACAATTTTAATTATAATAAAGAAATTCTGATATTTTACTTCTCTGCTTACAGGGTTTTTTTTTTTTTAAAAGGCCAGATGCTGAATTTAATCAAATGCTTCCTAGCATTTAATTTAAATAATCACGTGATTTTTCTCCTTGAATTTTTATGATTTATTTGGAAGGCATACTGACAGAGAATTTGATCCATTGGTTCATGTCCCAAATGATCACAACAACCAAGCTAGGCTAAGCTGAAGCCAAAAGTCAGGAACACCAACTAGGTCTCACACATGAGTGTCAGAGACTCAAGTATTTGGGTCATTTTCTGCTTTCCTAGGTACAACAGCAGGGAACTGGGCAAAATGTCAATCATTCAGGATTCAAACCACTCTGATATGGGACTCCAACATCGCAACTGGCATCACAACTGGCATCACTGTGCCACAAGGGCAGCCATTGATTTTGAGTGTTTTTCTTTTTTAGGAAATAGCTTGATTGACCAGATTTGTATATACTTGAAAGGCAGTTATGAACACACACACACACACACACAGAAAGAGAGAGAGGATGAATCTATCAGTGATGGCTAGGTCTGGGACAGGTTGAAGCAGGAGTCTTGACCTCCATCTGGGTCTCCACAAGGGTGCAGAGGGCCAAAGCCTTAGGTCATCTTTCACTGCATTCTCAGGCCTATTAGCAGGGAACTAGATCAGAAGTGCAGAAGGGGCTGGCGCTGTGGCATAGCAGGTAAAACCACTGCCTGCAGTGCCAGCTTCCCAAATGGATTCCAGTTTGAGTTCCAGCTGCTCCATTACTGATCCAGCTCTCTGCTGAAGTCTGGGAAAGCAGTAGAAAGTGATCCAAGTCCTTGGGCCCCTGCACCCATGTGGGAGACCCAGAGAAAGCTCCTGGCTCCTGAATTAGCTCAGACCCAACCATTGCGGCCATCTGGGGAGTGAACTAATGGATGGAAGACCTCTTTCTCTCTCTCTCTGACTCTGTCTCTCTGTAGCTCTGCCTTTCAAATAAATAAATACATCTTAAAAAATAAAGAAATACAGCAGTTAGTACACTAAGCCGTGCCCATGTAAGATGTCATCCTTGCAGGCAGTGGCCCCAAGAGATATTTTTAATAACTGTAATGCTTGATATCTTAAGACTATTTCAATAGGTAAACACACACATAAATGGCATGCATCCCAGGGTTCATCCTTACTGTTTGGGTAGGGGCTAAACACCAAGGACTCCTCAGCACCTCAACTCAGAACCACTCTCAGTGGGCTTATACATTACACTAAAGAATAAACTTGCTTTAAGTGTTCCACAAATAAAAATCAACAAAATGTGGCAATTGAACTCTCTAGGGAGCAACAGTGATGATGCAGTAAAACTGCCATCCAGTGAAGTATTGGCGCCTTTCTGTGGGGTCTTGTACCTACTCATGTGGGTTAAGGGAGCACAGGGAGGCTGAGGAGACTTCAGCTGACAAAACCTGTCCTTTGGAGGTTCAGAAAAGGGAGCAGCAGCATCTTTCTGTAACTTGGGGTCCCAGCAGGGAAATCTTGTGATGTTTCCTCCCAGTAGCCCAGGGGCTGCTTCTCTCCTCCAGAGTCAGGCCCCAGACTCCAGGTCTCTACAACATTTAAATGTTCTTTTGCACCCCCAGCCAGTGCTGAAGTCTTCTATGACCCCTTGCTAGCTGACAGCAGCTGTCATTTCAGCATCCCTTGTGACCTGGAGGATGGATGGGCTCTTGTGGCAACAGTGTCCTGTTCAAAACTGAATCTCAGAGGAAACAGGTTTGGAGGAGTGGTATCTCGGTTTCAGAATATGAGGAACACTGTCAACATGTTAAGGTACTGTAGTGTCTGACACATATAACGCCCCTTGACAAATACTTGCTATCCAAGGAGAACTCTTGAAACTTCTGGGGGGTGGGAGAATGCTGTTGTGGCATAGTGGGTTAAGCCACTTCCTGTGATGCCAGCATTCCCATGTGGGTGCCAATTTGAGTCTTGGATGCTCCATTCTGATTCAGCTCCATGCTAGTGTGGCGTGTGGGAGATCTGGATGAAGCTCCTTGTTCGGGCTTCAGTTTGGCCCAATCCTGGATTTTGCAGGGATTTGTGGAGTGAACCAGTGCAAGGAAGGTCTCTCTCTGTCTCATCTCTCTCTCTCTCTCTCTCTCTCTCTCTCTCTCTCTCTCTGTAACTCTGTGTTTCAAATAAGTAAATTTTTAAAAAGGACATTAAAAAAAACTGCCAAATATTCTACATGCTGGGCACAGGCCCAGCTCCCAATGTCTTGGTTCCCCTTCATTGTAGCATTGTTATCACACCATTGCATTTGTTAGCTAGATGATTTCACAGACACAATCAGGAAGATACAGATTTCATTTAAAAAATATTTATTTATGTATTTATTTGAAAGGCAGAATGGCTGGCATTGTGGAGTAATGGGGAAAGCCACTGCCTGTGATGCTGGCATGCCATATGTTTATGTTCTGGCTGCTCCATTCCAATCCAGCTCCCTGCTAATTGTCTGGAAAAAGCAACAGAGGATGGCACAAGTGTTTGAGCCCCAACCACTCACATGGAGACTAGAAGAATCTCCAAACTCATGGCTTTAGCCTGAACCAGCACCAGCCATTGTAGCCATCTGGAGGGAGGGAACAAGCAGATGGAAGATTTCTCCCTCTGTATCTCTCCCTCTCTCTGTGGAACTCTGACTTTCAAAAGAAACAAATAAATATTTTAAAAATTAAAAAAGGGTGAGTGATACAGAAGGAGAGAGACAGAGAGATATAGTTGAGAGAGAGAGAGAGAGAGAGAGAGAGAGAGAGAGAGAGATCTTCAATCTACTAATCTACTATTCAAATGGCCACAGTATCTGAGGCTGAGCTAGGACAAATCCAGGAGCCTGCAACTCCATTCAGGTCTCCCATGTGAGTGTAGGGGCCAAAGTACTTAGGTGATGACTCCAGTGCTTTCCCACATGTATTAACAGGGAGTTGGATTGGAAGAAGAGAAATAAGGACTCAAATGAATGCTCATACAAGATGCTGGTATTGCAGGTTGTGGCTGAACATTTGCACCACAGTGCTGAACATGGTTTTCACAGATTTCTGTTGGTCACTGTGGATGTCACGTAGAAAGCATATTTTCTTGGAAGCAAGCAGTTAGACGGTTGCTCCAAAGACACCATGCTAATCTGTCATACAGATCTACATGTACTAGAAATCTCACATTGAGTATGCACACTGTCACCAAATGTCAGACAATAGTAACATTTACTATGACAGTTTAGAGTGTGAACCAAACTTTGAAAAGTTGGTGGATGTTGGTGAAGCATGAAGACCTGCATAGTAGACATTCCTGTAATTTCAGTATTTGTCTAAGAAAGATACTTGCATACAACAGCTTGAATTAGAGCATCTCCCTGAGTCTTATCCTTCTGTTGAAAGGATTCTGGGATGCAGCATTGACATCATTGCTGAGGGTTTGCAATATGCTTAGTGTCTTGATCTATAAATATGCGCATCTCCGCTGAATGGTGTGTGACTTGTCTGTGGGCTTTTTGTTGGGTCAGTCCATGTTGGGCTGTTTTGTTGCACTGGAGCTTACCCATGTCATGCAAAAGCTGGAAGTGATAAGTGATATCACATGGAGGCTGCTAAAGTAGCATGTGTGGCACTTTTCCTGCATCAAGTCAAAAGCCTATGCCCTCATTTACACCATGAGGAGAGTTAGAGACAGTGGGAGGATGTTAATAGGTGAGAAAACAAGAGCCCTGGGAACAGACCATCCAGAGAGGGGAGCACAAGAAGGAGACTAATATGTGAAAGAGCCTGAGACACTGGAACATTTGGAAGAAAAGACAAGCAAAGAAACAACCTGAGATGTGTTAAATATCCTCCAAGAACAAATCTGACTGAAACCTACATTTGTTCTCAGGAAAATAGACTTTTCTTCACCTTCCACTGCAGTTTAGCTCACAGGTTCCAGTGCAAATCTAGAATAGGAAATAATCATCGAGAACATGAACATAAAACTCACTTGCTGGGACTGGCATTGTGGTACAGCACATTAAACTATCACTTATGATGCCTGCATCCCCTATCAGAGTGCCAACTTGAATTCTAGCTGTGTTCTTTCTGATCCAATCTCCTAACCTGTGCCTAGGAATTCGCAGATAATGGCCTGATTACTTGACTCCTTGCCACCCACATGAAATACTCAGATGGGGTTCTTGACTTCTGGCTTCAGTCTGGCCCAGGTTCAACTGTTGAAGCCATTTAGGAGAGGGAACCAGTGAATGGAAATCTCTCTCTTTATCCCTCCCCTGTGTATGTGTATCTCCCTTCTCACTCTGCCTTTCAGCAAAATAAATGAATCTCTAAAATATCTCCCTTCAGGATCAAGCATCTGGGGGATATTACACTTTAGGAAGAAGTGGATTGATTTGTTCAGAGTACTCAAAGCAGTTTCTTTTTTTTTTTTTTTCTTTTTTGACAGGCAGAGTGGACAGTGAGAGAAAGAGACAGAGAGAAAGGTCTTCCTTTGCCATTGGTTCACCCTCCAATGGCTGCTGTGGCTGGTGCACCATGCCTACTCAAAGGCAGGAGCCAGGTGCTTATGCTGGTCTCCCATGGGGTGCAGGGCCCAAGCACTTGGGCCATCCTCCACTGTACTCCCTGGCCACAGCAGAGAGCTGGCCTGGAAGAGGGGCAACCAGGACAGTATCCGGTGCCCTGAACAGGACTAGAACCCAGTGTGCCGGCACTGCAAGGTGGAGGATTAGCCTATTGAGCTGCGGTGCCGGCCCTCAAAGCAGTTTCTTTATATCCCCATTCTTTGTACATACTTATGTTTTTATAGTACTTATTATAGCATCAGTGTGAATTTTCATTCATTTTCTCAAATCTAGTGTGTGACCTATTAAAAAGCAGCCTTCCTGATTGTGTGTCTTTTTGCTGCTCCATCCCAAATACTTAGAATAGTGTCTAGTGACTGACATGTGAAGATCATTTGTTGAATGAACAAACTGAACTATTTACTAAATGTTAATGAAGGAGCTTAAAGCTCAGCCGACTATGAAATGTTTATATTGTATAGAAAATATATATGAATTTGCAATCTGCCTTTGAACTCAGTCATAAGCATCAGCATCCTGGTCTCCTTAATTTGTTGTGGGCAGTAAGAAGACTTCTGCCTGCTCTGTTTAAAGATCCCCATGGTTCTCAGTGTTCAGAGAGCTTTTCTGCTGGTGACCTTCCATGTCCACCTGGTTTCTCTTTGTACCAAGCCTGGACTTGAGGATTGTGATTGTGGCTATGGATCCCAGGTCAAAACTCAAAATGTACCTACTGAAATATTCTCTGATTTCCTTTTTGATTTCCTCTTCAAGCCAATGGCTGTTTGACACTGTGTGGATTGACATCCACATATGTGTGACTTTTCCCATTTTTCTGGAATTGATTTCTGTTTTTATTCTATTAGAGTTATGAAAGACAATGATATGACTCCAATTTTCTAAATGTTGTTGATGCATATTTTCTGAATTAACAGATGATCCCACCTGGAGACTTTAGACAGCTGTTGAGAAGAACACATGTTCTGCCTCTGCCAGGTAGAATGCTCTCTGTGTAACTGTTAGGAAAAGTTGATTTATAATATTGTTCAAATCTACCATTCTTTACTGATTTCCCACCAAGGTATTCTATTCTGTGTTGAAAGTGGAGTATTGATATGTTCTGCTTGTTCCCTTGCTGTTTATCTCTTCAGAGCTGTCAACATTTGCTTATATATTCTGATGATCTGAGGTTGGGTATGCATGTTGTTCAACCTAGAAAAGTACACAGAGGAACACGCAAGAATATCAAGAATAATATGGAAACAAAATGAGGAATTCAAAAAACACATAGAACAATGAAGAAGAATCAATCGATTTTCAAGATGTAGAAAATGGTGAATAAAAAGAAAAAAATCAAATAGAAAACTTTTACTCCAAGGAACACAACAGAAGAAATATTTTGTTATGCAGAAATGGGGTTGGACTTGTATGATCCTCCAGCTTTGATGCATTTCCCTGGCACAAATCCATGTCTTCTACTGAGAGCATCATTCCAGGACTTCTTCAGGGAGGGATCCATCCCACCTGTCAGTGCAAGTGGTAAGTGAGGATAGAACTAGCTCCTGCTGCAGGGGCAAGGGTCATGCTTGTTCTTCCTGCTGTGGCATTGTTGGTGCATGAGGAGTTGGGGCTCAGGGGTGCACATTTTAGGAGGGAATGTATAGGGCCCAGGATTTAGCCCTGGCTATGGACATCTCTGTGTTCAGCTCAAGGCACACCTGCTTCCACCTAAGTGTAAGATGCCCAGTGGTGACCACATTATGTTTCCCTCAAACACAGCCAGGAGGGAGGGAACCCAGGCCACACCCACACAGAACATGGCTTCTGCACTCTGTCATCAGTGTCTTTAGTGAGAGAGGATTGCATCTGATTCTTATTTCAAAAAAAAAATGACATAGCAACTCAGCAAAATGGAATCAGGGATGTTACTATTTTGAAAATGGGCAAATATAAGTGATTATACAAAATTAATAAGTATTAACTGCACTTCTGAGAAAGCATAACATTAACTTTTATGAGATGTGTATTTGGCCACTTTTCAAATCAACTTTTTTTTTTAAAAGAGCTGTGTTGTTTATTTGAAAGGCAGAGTTAGAGAAAGAGAGGTAGACAGAAAGAGATCTTCATCTGCTGGTTCACTCCCCAAATGCCCAGAGTGGGCCGAGCTAGGCCAATCTGAATCCAGGAGCCAGGAGTTTCTTCCAGGTCCCCCATGTGGGTGAAGGGGCCCAAGTATTTGGGCCATCTTCCTCTGCTTTCCCAGGCACATTAGCAGAGAGTTGGATGCGAAGTGGAGCACCCAGGACTTGAACCGGCACCCTTGTGGGATGCTGACATTGCAGGCCAGGGCTTTAACCTGTTGTGCCACAGCTCTAGCCCCCATTTGACCACTTTTAAAATGTACTGTTAGTGTGGTCCTGACAAAAAAAATATAGCTGATGAATTTTATCATCTTAAGTATTTCTGAGTGTATGGTTGAGTAGTATTGAGTATATGCACATTGCTGTGGGACCAATATTCAGAACTGTTTTTCCTTATGAGACTGAAACTCTCTACCCATTGAATGAAAGTTTTTTTATCATTTCACCACCTCCACATCCCAGCAATTGCCATTCTACTTGCCATTGCCCAGACTATGGAGTCTTTAGGAGGTATGGTGATATTTCAGGGTCACATAACTGAGAGGGTAGAGGGAACCCTCCTAGATCTCAGTTTGTCTCTGCAAAGCTGGGTTTGGATTATACCTGGAAACTCCCTGGGGTTTTCAGATTGGGCAATGTGGCATACATGTGTGTGACTATGGACATGGCATGAGGCAGATGGAGGATGAGACTTTGGAGAGGTCTTTTCTGCTGAGGAATCCCATGAAAGAGGATCCCAAGAAATGAAATCAATTTCTTGAGGAAAGTCTACAATAGGACCTGGAACTCAGGGTGTCTAAGCTTTCTTCGCTGAAGCCCCACTAGAGAAAGCCATCTGTTCTGCTGCTTTGTCCTGACTTTCCAGGGGCCCAGACTCAAGATTTCCTGGATGTGAATACTTTATAACTGAGATATTGACTCAGCTCTTGCTATTGACACCTCGGGCATTTGGGCAGGAAGCATCCCATGGTGACATGGGTTGTCCCGAAGAAGGAAACTCTAGGCAAGGTCACCACTCTGATCCCATTTGGGCATTGCAACACTACTTCCCCTTTTGTGGGTATTTTTTGGGAGCCTCATGTAGGGTGTCCTGTCCCATCTAGAAACAATTTATTGGAAGAATTAAAATCTGGGTCAGCCTGTTAGGTCTGCAATCTAGGTCATGACGGCAGAATGGGAAGAGGAATGTTGTGCTGGCACTCATGTTTTATGTGAATCCTAAGCTAGAGAAATGTTCACACAGAAATCTCTGCTCCACCTTGCTAACAGAAAGTTACCTGGAACAGAAAGAGTATTAATAGCCAGATGGGGTTAGGATACCTCCAGACCTGGCTTTAGAACCACTGCAGGAGGTTGAAAATGTATTTAACGGAGTCATACACTTCTCCCTGGGTGATGGGCAATTTCACCACACTGACAATGAAGCCCAATGCTGATTCACCTTGAGTGCAAATGCAGAGGGATCTTCATAACCATGGCCAGTAATGGCCAATAAGACCTCCTGCTCCTGTTCTTTAAAAACAAACAAACAAAAAACCCAGGTGCATAATTTGATGAAGATAGAAAGATTTTCAGCTACATGTCCAGTGTCGGTGGTAATGTAAAATGATGCAACCACCACAGAAAACAGTTTGTTCTTCATTACATTGAAAATAAAATTTTTATATGATCTGATAATCTCAGTTCTGATTATATATCTAAAGTTATTTAAAGTTCAATATAAATAAGGTATTAGCACTATTTGCCACAGCATAATTCACTGTAGCCAAGACTTCTAGTGTGGCCTGCACTCAACAGTGGAAAGTTATGCAGGCACAGAAGAAAAGAAAATTCTATGCCATGGATGAACAGTGAGGTTATTTTCCTAAGTGAAATTAGCCACAACTATCAGTCCCCCAAGGACAAGGATTCCAACATATGAAGTATTTAAAGTAGTCAGAGAGGCCAGTGCTGTAGTGCAGTAGTTTAAAGCCCCACCTGCAGTGTCGGCAATCCATATGGGTGCCTATTCAATTCCTGGCTATTCCACTTCTGACCCAGCTCTCTGTTATGGCCTGGGGAAGCAGTAGAAGATGGCCCAAGTCCTTGGTCCCCTGCACCTGTGTGGGAGATCTGGAAGAAGCTTCCAGAGCTCCTGGCTCCTGGCTTCAGATTGGCTCAGCTCTAGCTGTTGTGGTCATTTGGGGAGTGAACCAGTGGATGGAAGATCGCTCTCTGGCTCCACCTCTCTCTGTAACTCTTTCAATTAAATAAAATAAATCTTTTTTAAAAAATAGAATATGAGAAGCATAAAGTAGAAGGGTAGTTATGGATGGTGGGGGGGTATGCTATTCAGTAGAAATGGAATTTTTAGATGAAAAAATCCTAGAGATCTGGTGTGTGTGTGTAGACACATGGACATGTCACTTACCTTAGAGTGACATCTGTGCTTGTGAGATACAGTACTCAAGCCCTCTTCTACCTGACCTTGTATAAGAAAAGGGCTCCCCCTCTTGGTCTTTGGTCACTCTTCAGGTGCTTGTGAGTAGGATTGGTGGCAAGCTATTCCAAAATATGTGGAGATTCATGATTAGAGTCATCTAGGAATACTGGGAAAGACTGCAATGCAATATCTCCTCTCTCCCCAGCTTGGTCTCCTTAGTTTCTACACTGTATTTTGGTGAGAATACAAGAAGATACACCAATCTCTGATGAGTTTATGACAATACAATTGAAATAGAATCCTATGAATGGATCTTCCTTTACAGAAAAGTCTCATCTTGGCCTGAGACTTCTAAATGCATCCAACAATATTAGTTCCAGTTTTATTTATTTTATTTTATTTGTTTAAAGATTTATTGACTTATTTGAAAATCAGAGTTACATAGAGAGGCAGAGAGAGAGACAGAGAGACAGAGAGAGAGGTCTTCCTCTGATGGTTTACTCCCCTATTGGCTGCGACAGCCAGAACTGAACCAATCTGAAGCCAGGAGCTAGGAGCTTCTTTCAGTTCTCCTACATGGGTGCAGGGGCTCAAGGACTTGGGCCATCTTCCACTGCCTTCCCATGCCACAGCAGAAAGCTGGACTGGAAGAGGAGCAACCAGGACAGAATCCAGCACCCCAACCAGGACTAGAACCTGGGGTGCCAGCGCCACAGGTGGAAGATTAACCAAATGAGCTGTGGTGCTGGCCTCCCAGGCAGGTTTGTAAAGATGGCCAAATGTGACTGTGGAGAATAAGATTTCTGCCAAAGCAAAGACATTTTCTTCCTAGTACACAGTGTGTGGCTGCTAAACATGCTCGAGAGAATCCTTGGAGTTAGATGAACACATGCATGAGCTGTACAATATGTGGTTGTAATCCTTTTTTTTATTATTTTTTTTTCTCACAGACATAGTGAAAGAGAGAGACAGGGAGAAAGGTCTTCCTTCCATTGGTTCACACCCAAATAGCTGTTGTGGCTAGTGCTGCAAAGATCCTAAGCCAGAAGCCAGGTGCATCCTTCTGGTCTCCCATGGGTGCAGGGCCCAAGTACTTGGGCCATCCTCCACTACACTCACAGAACACAGCAGAAAGCTGGACTACAGGAGGAGAAACCAGGACAGAATCTGGCAACAGACATGGACTAGAACCCATGGTGCCAGCGCTACAGGTGCCTCCTCTGGCAGTTAACCGAAGGGTTGGCACCAGCTGCGCCTCAGCAGCCAGCCTCCCTCCCTCCCTCGCTCCCTGCCTCCCTCTGGTCGGGCACTGCAAGCCACACAGCCACTTGTGTCCCCTGTGTCCCTCCCTGGAGGCCGCAGCGCGTTTTGGGTTTTGGCGCGGACGGGCCCCTCTCGGCTTCCGTAGTCCATTTGCCCCCGGAGCCTGCCAGATCCCTGGCTCTAGGAGGCTGCCCAGGCGGCGCTGCCAACAGCCCCCAGGTGCTGGCTAGCCGCAGCGGCCGGCCACGGGGGGAGCACACACACCTGCGGGTGTCCCCGGGCCGCACACATGGACTGCCCCACGCTTCCCGGTGTTGCAAATAGGCCGCCCGGGAAGCCCCAACCGCCCTAGGGGCTTGTCGGGCGGGGCCGATGCACGGTGGGTGAGTGGGGAGGGCTGCTGCTGGCACACACCCACTCCTGAAGCCCACTGGGGCGGTCCAAGGGCGAGGAGCTCGGAGCTCGGTCAGGGCTGTCCCAGCAGAACTTTTTGAGGGTGCACGGACACGCCCGCGGGCAATCAGGTGTTGCGGGCAGGCCCCGGGGGCAGGCCCTGCTGAGTCCCCGAGCGCCACCTGGGTTCCTGCCACCACCCTTGGGCCGGGATGAGGTGCCACCTTGTGCATAGAAGCCCTGCACACAGGCAAGAAGCCCCCCAGGCCCGCGGCGCACCCGACACTGGAGCCCCCTGGCCGGCTGCAGCCACAGGGAACGGGGGTTCTGAGTTGGCAGGCCCCATTCCCGAAGCATCGACGGGCACTTCCCGAAGGGCTGACACCTGCTGCGCCTCAGCAGCCAGCCAACCTCCCTCCCTCTGGTCGGGCACTGCAAGCCACACAGCCACTTGTGTCCCCTGTGTCCCTCCCTGGAGGCCGCAGCGCGTTTTGGGTTTTGGCGCGGATGGGCCCCTCTCGGCTTCCGTAGTCCATTTGCCCCCGGAGCCTGCCAGATCCCTGGCTCTAGGAGGCTGCCCAGGGGCGCTGCCAACAGCCCCCAGGTGCTGGCTAGCCGCGTCGGCCGGCCATGGGGGGAGCACACACACCTGCGGGTGTCCCCGGGCCGCACACACGGACTGCCCCGCACTTCCCGGCGTTGCAAATAGGTCCCCCGGGAAGCCCCGCCGGCCCTAGGGGCTTGTCGGGCGGGGCCGACGCACGGTGGGTGAGTGGGGAGGGCTGCTGCTGGCACACACCCACTCCTGAAGCCCACTGGGGCGGTCCAAGGACGATTAGCTCGGAGCTCGGTCAGGGCTGTCCCAGCAGAACTTTTTGAGGGTGGACGGACACGCCCACGGGCAATCAGGTGTTGTGGGCAGGCCCTGCTGAGTCCCCGAGCGCCACCTGGGTTCCTGCCACCACCCTTGGGCCGGGATGAGGTGCCACCTTGTGCGTAGAAGCCCTGCACACAGGCAAGAAGTCCCCCAGGCCCACGGCGCACCCGACCCTGGAGCCCCCTGGCCGGCTGCAGCCACAGGGAACGGGGGTTCTGAGTTGGCAGGCCCCATTCCCGAAGCATCGACGGGCACTTCCCGAAGGGCTGACACCTGCTGCGCCTCAGCAGCCAGCCAACCTCCCTCCCTCTGGTCGGGCACTGCAAGCCACACAGCCACTTGTGTCCCCTGTGTGCCTCCCTGGAGGCCACAGCGCGTTTTGGGTTTTGGCGCGGACGGGCCCCTCTCGGCTTCCATAGTCCATTTGCCCCCGGAGCCTGCCAGACCCCTGGCTCTAGGAGGCTGCCCTGGGGCGCTGCCAACAGCCACCAGGTGCTGGCTAGCCGCCTCGGCCGGCCATGGGGGGAGCACACACACCTGCGGGTGTCCCCAGGACGCACACAGGGACTGCCCTGCGCTTCCCGGCGTTGCAAATAGGTCCCCTGGGAAGCCTGCTGGCCCTAGGGGCTTGTCGGGCGGGGCCGACCCACGGTGGGTGAGTGGGGAGGGCTGCTGCTGGCACACACCCACTCCTGAAGCCCACTGGGGCGGTCCAAGGGCGAGGAGCTCGGAGCTCGGTCAGGGCTGTCCCAGCAGAACTTTTTGAGGGTGGACGAACACGACCGCGGGCAATCAGGTGTTGCGGGCAGGCCCCGGGGGCAGGCCCTGCTGAGTCCCGGAGCGCCACCTGGGTTCCTGCCACCACCCTTGGGCCGGGATGAGGTGCCACCTTGTGCATAGAAGCCCTGCAGACAGGCAAGAAGCCCCCCAGGCCCACGGCGCACCCGACCCTGGAGCCCCCTGGCCGGCTGCAGCCACAGGGAACGGGGGTTCTGAGTTGGCAGGCCCCATTCCCGAAGCAGCGACGGGCACTTCCCGAAGGGCTGACACCTGCTGCGCCTCAGCAGCCAGCCAACCTCCCTCCCTCTGGTCGGGCACTGCAAGCCACACAGCCACTTGTGTCCCCTGTGTCCATCCCTGGAGGCCGCAGCGCGTTTTGGGTTTTGGCGCGGACGTGCCCCTCTCGGCTTCCATAGTCCATTTGCCCCCGGAGCGTGCCAGATCCCTGGCTCTAGGAGGCTGCCCAGGGGCGCTGCCAACAGCCCCCAGGTGCTGGCTAGCCGCGTCGGCCGGCCATGGGGGGAGCACACACACCTGCGGGTGTCCCCAGGCCGCACACACGGACTGCCCCGCACTTCCCGGCGTTGCAAATAGGTCCCCCGGGAAGCCCCGCCGGCCCTAGGGGCTTGTCGGGCGGGGCCGACGCACGGTGGGTGAGTGGGGAGGGCTGCTGCTGGCACACACCCACTCCTGAAGCCCACTGGGGCGGTCCAAGGGCGAGGAGCTCGGAGCTCGGTCAGGGCTGTCCCAGCAGAACTTTTTGAGGGTGGACGGACACGCCCGCGGGCAATCAGGTGTTGGGGCAGGCCCCGGGGGCAGGCCCTGCTGAGTCCCCGAGCGCCACCTGGGTTCCTGCCACCACCCTTGGGCCGGGATGAGGTGCCACCTTGTGCGTAGAAGCCCTGCACACAGGCAAGAAGTCCCCCAGGCCCACGGCGCACCCGACCCTGGAGCCCCTTGGCCGGCTGCAGCCACAGGGAACGGGGGTTCTGAGTTGGCAGGCCCCATTCCCGAAGCATCCACGGGCACTTCCCGAAGGGCTGACACCTGCTGCGCCTCAGCAGCCAGCCAACCTCCCTCCCTCTGGTCGGGCACTGCAAGCCACACAGCCACTTGTGTCCCCTGTGTCCCTCCCTGGAGGCCGCAGCGCGTTTTGGGTTTTGGCGCGGACGGGCCCCTCTCGGCTTCCATAGTCCATTTGCCCCCGGAGCCTGCCAGACCCCTGCTCTAGGAGGCTGCCAAGGGGCGCTACCAACAGCCTGCAGGTGCTGGCTAGCCGCCTCGGCCGGCCATGGGGGGAGCACACACACCTGCGGGTGTCCCCAGGCCGCACACACGGACTGCCACGCGCTTCCCGGCGTTGCAAATAGGTCCCCTGGGAAGCCCCGCCGGCCCTAGGGGCTTGTCGGGCGGGGCCGACGCACGGTGGGTGAGTGGGGAGGGCTGCTGCTGGCACACACCCACTCCTGAAGCCCACTGGGGCGGTCCAAGGGCGAGGAGCTCGGAGCTCGGTCAGGGCTGTCCCAGCAGAACTTTTTGAGGGTGGACGGACACGCCCGCGGGCAATCAGGTGTTGCGGGCAGGCCCCGGGGGCAGGCCCTGCTGAGTCCCCGAGCGCCACCTGGGTTCCTGCCACCACCCTTGGGCCGGGATGAGGTGCCACCTTGTGCGTAGAAGCCCTGCAGACAGGCATGAAGCCCCCCAGGCCCGCGGCGCACCCGACCCTGGAGCCCCCTGGCCGGATGCAGCCACAGGGAACGGGGGTTCTGAGTTGGCAGGCCCCATTCCCGAAGCATCCACGGGCACTTCCCGAAGGGCTGACACCTGCTGCGCCTCAGCAGCCAGCCAACCTCCCTCCCTCTGGCCGGGCACTGCAAGCCACACAGCCACTTGTGTGCCCTGTGTCCCTCCCTGGAGGCCGCAGCGCGTTTTGGGTTTTGGCGCGGACGGGCCCCTCTCGGCTTCCGTAGTCCATTTGCCCCCGGAGCCTGCCAGACCAATGGCTCTAGGAGGCTGCCCAGGGGCGCTGCCAACACTCCCCAGGTGCTGGCTAGCCGCCTCGGCCGGCCATGCGGGGAGCACACACACCTGCGGGTGTCCCCGGGCCGCACACACGAACTGCCCCGGGCTTCCCAGCGTTGCAAATAGGCCCCCCGGGAAGCCCCGCCGGCCCTAGGGGCTTGTCGGGTGGGGACGACGCATGGTGGTTGACTGGGGAGGGCTGCTGCTGGCACACACCCACTCCTGAAGCCCACTGGGGCGGTCCAAGGACGATGAGCTCGGAGCTTGGTCAGGGCTGTCCCAGCAGAACTTTTTGAGGGTGGACGGACACGCCCGCGGGCAATCAGGTGTTGTGGGCAGGCCCTGCTGAGTCCCCGAGCGCCACCTGGGTTCCTGCCACCACCCTTGGGCCGGGATGAGGTGCCACCTTGTGCGTAGAAGCCCTGCACACAGGCAAGAAGTCCCCCAGGCCCACGGCGCACCCGACCCTGGAGCCCCTTGGCCGGCTGCAGCCACAGGGAACGGGGGTTCTGAGTTGGCAGGCCCCATTCCCGAAGCATCCACGGGCACTTCCCGAAGGGCTGACACCTGCTGCGCCTCAGCAGCCAGCCAACCTCCCTCCCTCTGGTCGGGCACTGCAAGCCACACAGCCACTTGTGTGCCCTGTGTCCCTCCCTGGAGGCCGCAGCGCGTTTTGGGTTTTGGCGCGGACGGGCCCCTCTCGGCTTCCATAGTCCATTTGCCCCCGGAGCCTGCCAGACCCCTGGCTCTAGGAGGCTGCCCAGGGGCGCTACCAACAGCCTGCAGGTGCTGGCTAGCCGCCTCGGCCGGCCATGGGGGGAGCACACACACCTGCGGGTGTCCCCAGGCCGCACACACGGACTGCCACGCGCTTCCCGGCGTTGCAAATAGGTCCCCTGGGAAGCCCCGCCGGCCCTAGGGGCTTGTCGGGCGGGGCCGACGCACGGTGGGTGAGTGGGGAGGGCTGCTGCTGGCACACACCCACTCCTGAAGCCCACTGGGGCGGTCCAAGGGCGAGGAGCTCGGAGCTCGGTCAGGGCTGTCCCAGCAGAACTTTTTGAGGGTGGACGGACACGCCCGCGGGCAATCAGGTGTTGCGGGCAGGCCCCGGGGGCAGGCCCTGCTGAGTCCCCGAGCGCCACCTGGGTTCCTGCCACCACCCTTGGGCCGGGATGAGGTGCCACCTTGTGCGTAGAAGCCCTGCACACAGGCAAGAAGCCCCCCAGGCCCACGGCGCACCCGACCCTGGAGCCCCCTGGCCGGATGCAGCCACAGGGAACGGGGGTTCTGAGTTGGCAGGCCCCATTCCCGAAGCATCCACGGGCACTTCCCGAAGGGCTGACACCTGCTGCGCCTCAGCAGCCAGCCAACCTCCCTCCCTCTGGTCGGGCACTGCAAGCCACACAGCCACTTGTGTCCCCTGTGTCCCTCCCTGGAGGCCGCAGCGCGTTTTGGGTTTTGGCGCGGACGTGCCCCTCTCGGCTTCCATAGTCCATTTGCCCCCGGAGCGTGCCAGATCCCTGGCTCTAGGAGGCTGCCCAGGGGCGCTGCCAACAGCCCCCAGGTGCTGGCTAGCCGCGTCGGCCGGCCATGGGGGGAGCACACACACCTGCGGGTGTCCCCAGGCCGCACACACGGACTGCCCCGCACTTCCCGGCGTTGCAAATAGGTCCCCCGGGAAGCCCCGCCGGCCCTAGGGGCTTGTCGGGCGGGGCCGACGCACGGTGGGTGAGTGGGGAGGGCTGCTGCTGGCACACACCCACTCCTGAAGCCCACTGGGGCGGTCCAAGGGCGAGGAGCTCGGAGCTCGGTCAGGGCTGTCCCAGCAGAACTTTTTGAGGGTGGACGGACACGCCCGCGGGCAATCAGGTGTTGGGGCAGGCCCCGGGGGCAGGCCCTGCTGAGTCCCCGAGCGCCACCTGGGTTCCTGCCACCACCCTTGGGCCGGGATGAGGTGCCACCTTGTGCGTAGAAGCCCTGCAGACAGGCATGAAGCCCCCCAGGCCCGCGGCGCACCCGACCCTGGAGCCCCCTGGCCGGATGCAGCCACAGGGAACGGGGGTTCTGAGTTGGCAGGCCCCATTCCCGAAGCATCCACGGGCACTTCCCGAAGGGCTGACACCTGCTGCGCCTCAGCAGCCAGCCAACCTCCCTCCCTCTGGCCGGGCACTGCAAGCCACACAGCCACTTGTGTGCCCTGTGTCCCTCCCTGGAGGCCGCAGCGCGTTTTGGGTTTTGGCGCGGACGGGCCCCTCTCGGCTTCCATAGTCCATTTGCCCCCGGAGCCTGCCAGACCAATGGCTCTAGGAGGCTGCCCAGGGGCGCTGCCAACAGCCCCCAGGTGCTGGCTAGCCGCCTCGGCCGGCCATGCGGGGAGCACACACACCTGCGGGTGTCCCCGGGCCGCACACACGAACTGCCCCGGGCTTCCCAGCGTTGCAAATAGGCCCCCCGGGAAGCCCCGCCGGCCCTAGGGGCTTGTCGGGTGGGGACGACGCATGGTGGTTGACTGGGGAGGGCTGCTGCTGGCACACACCCACTCCTGAAGCCCACTGGGGCGGTCCAAGGACGATGAGCTCGGAGCTTGGTCAGGGCTGTCCCAGCAGAACTTTTTGAGGGTGGACGGACACGCCCGCGGGCAATCAGGTGTTGTGGGCAGGCCCTGCTGAGTCCCCGAGCGCCACCTGGGTTCCTGCCACCACCCTTGGGCCGGGATGAGGTGCCACCTTGTGCGTAGAAGCCCTGCACACAGGCAAGAAGTCCCCCAGGCCCACGGCGCACCCGACCCTGGAGCCCCTTGGCCGGCTGCAGCCACAGGGAACGGGGGTTCTGAGTTGGCAGGCCCCATTCCCGAAGCATCCACGGGCACTTCCCGAAGGGCTGACACCTGCTGCGCCTCAGCAGCCAGCCAACCTCCCTCCCTCTGGTCGGGCACTGCAAGCCACACAGCCACTTGTGTCCCCTGTGTCCCTCCCTGGAGGCCGCAGCGCGTTTTGGGTTTTGGCGCGGACGGGCCCCTCTCGGCTTCCATAGTCCATTTGCCCCCGGAGCCTGCCAGACCCCTGGCTCTAGGAGGCTGCCCAGGGGCGCTACCAACAGCCTGCAGGTGCTGGCTAGCCGCCTCGGCCGGCCATGGGGGGAGCACACACACCTGCGGGTGTCCCCAGGCCGCACACACGGACTGCCACGCGCTTCCCGGCGTTGCAAATAGGTCCCCTGGGAAGCCCCGCCGGCCCTAGGGGCTTGTCGGGCGGGGCCGACGCACGGTGGTTGACTGGGGAGGGCTGCTGCTGGCACACACCCACTCCTGAAGCCCACTGGGGCGGTCCAAGGGCGAGGAGCTCGGAGCTCGGTCAGGGCTGTCCCAGCAGAACTTTTTGAGGGTGGACGGACACGCCCGCGGGCAATCAGGTGTTGCGGGCAGGCCCCGGGGGCAGGCCCTGCTGAGTCCCCGAGCGCCACCTGGGTTCCTGCCACCACCCTTGGGCCGGGATGAGGTGCCACCTTGTGCGTAGAAGCCCTGCAGACAGGCATGAAGCCCCCCAGGCCCGCGGCGCACCCGACCCTGGAGCCCCCTGGCCGGATGCAGCCACAGGGAACGGGGGTTCTGAGTTGGCAGGCCCCATTCCCGAAGCATCCACGGGCACTTCCCGAAGGGCTGACACCTGCTGCGCCTCAGCAGCCAGCCAACCTCCCTCCCTCTGGTCGGGCACTGCAAGCCACACAGCCACTTGTGTCCCCTGTGTCCCTCCCTGGAGGCCGCAGCGCGTTTTGGGTTTTGGCGCGGACGGGCCCCTCTCGGCTTCCATAGTCCATTTGCCCCCGGAGCCTGCCAGACCCCTGCTCTAGGAGGCTGCCCAGGGGCGCTACCAACAGCCTGCAGGTGCTGGCTAGCCGCGTCGGCCGGCCATGGGGGGAGCACACACACCTGCGGGTGTCCCCAGGCCGCACACACGGACTGCCCCGCACTTCCCGGCGTTGCAAATAGGTCCCCCGGGAAGCCCCGCCGGCCCTAGGGGCTTGTCGGGCGGGGCCGACGCACGGTGGGTGAGTGGGGAGGGCTGCTGCTGGCACACACCCACTCCTGAAGCCCACTGGGGCGGTCCAAGGGCGAGGAGCTCGGAGCTCGGTCAGGGCTGTCCCAGCAGAACTTTTTGAGGGTGGACGGACACGCCCGCGGGCAATCAGGTGTTGGGGCAGGCCCCGGGGGCAGGCCCTGCTGAGTCCCCGAGCGCCACCTGGGTTCCTGCCACCACCCTTGGGCCGGGATGAGGTGCCACCTTGTGCGTAGAAGCCCTGCACACAGGCAAGAAGTCCCCCAGGCCCACGGCGCACCCGACCCTGGAGCCCCTTGGCCGGCTGCAGCCACAGGGAACGGGGGTTCTGAGTTGGCAGGCCCCATTCCCGAAGCATCCACGGGCACTTCCCGAAGGGCTGACACCTGCTGCGCCTCAGCAGCCAGACAACCTCCCTCCCTCTGGTCGGGCACTGCAAGCCACACAGCCACTTGTGTCCCCTGTGTCCCTCCCTGGAGGCCGCAGCGCGTTTTGGGTTTTGGCGCGGACGGGCCCCTCTCGGCTTCCATAGTCCATTTGCCCCCGGAGCCTGCCAGACCCCTGCTCTAGGAGGCTGCCCAGGGGCGCTACCAACAGCCTGCAGGTGCTGGCTAGCCGCCTCGGCCGGCCATGGGGGGAGCACACACACCTGCGGGTGTCCCCAGGCCGCACACACGGACTGCCACGCGCTTCCCGGCGTTGCAAATAGGTCCCCTGGGAAGCCCCGCCGGCCCTAGGGGCTTGTCGGGCGGGGCCGACGCACGGTGGGTGAGTGGGGAGGGCTGCTGCTGGCACACACCCACTCCTGAAGCCCACTGGGGCGGTCCAAGGGCGAGGAGCTCGGAGCTCGGTCAGGGCTGTCCCAGCAGAACTTTTTGAGGGTGGACGGACACGCCCGCGGGCAATCAGGTGTTGCGGGCAGGCCCCGGGGGCAGGCCCTGCTGAGTCCCCGAGCGCCACCTGGGTTCCTGCCACCACCCTTGGGCCGGGATGAGGTGCCACCTTGTGCGTAGAAGCCCTGCAGACAGGCATGAAGCCCCCCAGGCCCGCGGCGCACCCGACCCTGGAGCCCCCTGGCCGGATGCAGCCACAGGGAACGGGGGTTCTGAGTTGGCAGGCCCCATTCCCGAAGCATCCACGGGCACTTCCCGAAGGGCTGACACCTGCTGCGCCTCAGCAGCCAGCCAACCTCCCTCCCTCTGGCCGGGCACTGCAAGCCACACAGCCACTTGTGTGCCCTGTGTCCCTCCCTGGAGGCCGCAGCGCGTTTTGGGTTTTGGCGCGGACGGGCCCCTCTCGGCTTCCGTAGTCCATTTGCCCCCGGAGCCTGCCAGACCAATGGCTCTAGGAGGCTGCCCAGGGGCGCTGCCAACAGCCCCCAGGTGCTGGCTAGCCGCCTCGGCCGGCCATGCGGGGAGCACACACACCTGCGGGTGTCCCCGGGCCGCACACACGAACTGCCCCGGGCTTCCCAGCGTTGCAAATAGGCCCCCCGGGAAGCCCCGCCGGCCCTAGGGGCTTGTCGGGTGGGGACGACGCATGGTGGTTGACTGGGGAGGGCTGCTGCTGGCACACACCCACTCCTGAAGCCCACTGGGGCGGTCCAAGGACGATGAGCTCGGAGCTTGGTCAGGGCTGTCCCAGCAGAACTTTTTGAGGGTGGACGGACACGCCCGCGGGCAATCAGGTGTTGTGGGCAGGCCCTGCTGAGTCCCCGAGCGCCACCTGGGTTCCTGCCACCACCCTTGGGCCGGGATGAGGTGCCACCTTGTGCGTAGAAGCCCTGCACACAGGCAAGAAGTCCCCCAGGCCCACGGCGCACCCGACCCTGGAGCCCCTTGGCCGGCTGCAGCCACAGGGAACGGGGGTTCTGAGTTGGCAGGCCCCATTCCCGAAGCATCCACGGGCACTTCCCGAAGGGCTGACACCTGCTGCGCCTCAGCAGCCAGCCAACCTCCCTCCCTCTGGTCGGGCACTGCAAGCCACACAGCCACTTGTGTCCCCTGTGTCCCTCCCTGGAGGCCGCAGCGCGTTTTGGGTTTTGGCGCGGACGGGCCCCTCTCGGCTTCCATAGTCCATTTGCCCCCGGAGCCTGCCAGACCCCTGGCTCTAGGAGGCTGCCCAGGGGCGCTACCAACAGCCTGCAGGTGCTGGCTAGCCGCCTCGGCCGGCCATGGGGGGAGCACACACACCTGCGGGTGTCCCCAGGCCGCACACACGGACTGCCACGCGCTTCCCGGCGTTGCAAATAGGTCCCCTGGGAAGCCCCGCCGGCCCTAGGGGCTTGTCGGGCGGGGCCGACGCACGGTGGTTGACTGGGGAGGGCTGCTGCTGGCACACACCCACTCCTGAAGCCCACTGGGGCGGTCCAAGGGCGAGGAGCTCGGAGCTCGGTCAGGGCTGTCCCAGCAGAACTTTTTGAGGGTGGACGGACACGCCCGCGGGCAATCAGGTGTTGCGGGCAGGCCCCGGGGGCAGGCCCTGCTGAGTCCCCGAGCGCCACCTGGGTTCCTGCCACCACCCTTGGGCTGGGATGAGGTGCCACCTTGTGCGTAGAAGCCCTGCACACAGGCAAGAAGCCCCCCAGGCCCACGGCGCACCCGACCCTGGAGCCCCCTGGCCGGATGCAGCCACAGGGAACGGGGGTTCTGAGTTGGCAGGCCCCATTCCCGAAGCATCCACGGGCACTTCCCGAAGGGCTGACACCTGCTGCGCCTCAGCAGCCAGCCAACCTCCCTCCCTCTGGTCGGGCACTGCAAGCCACACAGCCACTTGTGTCCCCTGTGTCCCTCCCTGGAGGCCGCAGCGCGTTTTGGGTTTTGGCGCGGACGTGCCCCTCTCGGCTTCCATAGTCCATTTGCCCCCGGAGCGTGCCAGATCCCTGGCTCTAGGAGGCTGCCCAGGGGCGCTGCCAACAGCCCCCAGGTGCTGGCTAGCCGCGTCGGCCGGCCATGGGGGGAGCACACACACCTGCGGGTGTCCCCAGGCCGCACACACGGACTGCCCCGCACTTCCCGGCGTTGCAAATAGGTCCCCCGGGAAGCCCCGCCGGCCCTAGGGGCTTGTCGGGCGGGGCCGACGCACGGTGGGTGAGTGGGGAGGGCTGCTGCTGGCACACACCCACTCCTGAAGCCCACTGGGGCGGTCCAAGGGCGAGGAGCTCGGAGCTCGGTCAGGGCTGTCCCAGCAGAACTTTTTGAGGGTGGACGGACACGCCCGCGGGCAATCAGGTGTTGGGGCAGGCCCCGGGGGCAGGCCCTGCTGAGTCCCCGAGCGCCACCTGGGTTCCTGCCACCACCCTTGGGCCGGGATGAGGTGCCACCTTGTGCGTAGAAGCCCTGCACACAGGCAAGAAGTCCCCCAGGCCCACGGCGCACCCGACCCTGGAGCCCCTTGGCCGGCTGCAGCCACAGGGAACGGGGGTTCTGAGTTGGCAGGCCCCATTCCCGAAGCATCCACGGGCACTTCCCGAAGGGCTGACACCTGCTGCGCCTCAGCAGCCAGCCAACCTCCCTCCCTCTGGTCGGGCACTGCAAGCCACACAGCCACTTGTGTCCCCTGTGTCCCTCCCTGGAGGCCGCAGCGCGTTTTGGGTTTTGGCGCGGACGGGCCCCTCTCGGCTTCCATAGTCCATTTGCCCCCGGAGCCTGCCAGACCCCTGCTCTAGGAGGCTGCCCAGGGGCGCTACCAACAGCCTGCAGGTGCTGGCTAGCCGCCTCGGCCGGCCATGGGGGGAGCACACACACCTGCGGGTGTCCCCAGGCCGCACACACGGACTGCCACGCGCTTCCCGGCGTTGCAAATAGGTCCCCTGGGAAGCCCCGCCGGCCCTAGGGGCTTGTCGGGCGGGGCCGACGCACGGTGGGTGAGTGGGGAGGGCTGCTGCTGGCACACACCCACTCCTGAAGCCCACTGGGGCGGTCCAAGGGCGAGGAGCTCGGAGCTCGGTCAGGGCTGTCCCAGCAGAACTTTTTGAGGGTGGACGGACACGCCCGCGGGCAATCAGGTGTTGCGGGCAGGCCCCGGGGGCAGGCCCTGCTGAGTCCCCGAGCGCCACCTGGGTTCCTGCCACCACCCTTGGGCCGGGATGAGGTGCCACCTTGTGCGTAGAAGCCCTGCAGACAGGCATGAAGCCCCCCAGGCCCGCGGCGCACCCGACCCTGGAGCCCCCTGGCCGGATGCAGCCACAGGGAACGGGGGTTCTGAGTTGGCAGGCCCCATTCCCGAAGCATCCACGGGCACTTCCCGAAGGGCTGACACCTGCTGCGCCTCAGCAGCCAGCCAACCTCCCTCCCTCTGGTCGGGCACTGCAAGCCACACAGCCACTTGTGTGCCCTGTGTCCCTCCCTGGAGGCCGCAGCGCGTTTTGGGTTTTGGCGCGGACGGGCCCCTCTCGGCTTCCGTAGTCCATTTGCCCCCGGAGCCTGCCAGACCAATGGCTCTAGGAGGCTGCCCAGGGGCGCTGCCAACAGCCCCCAGGTGCTGGCTAGCCGCCTCGGCCGGCCATGCGGGGAGAACACACACCTGCGGGTGTCCCCGGGCCGCACACACGAACTGCCCCGGGCTTCCCAGCGTTGCAAATAGGCCCCCCGGGAAGCCCCGCCGGCCCTAGGGGCTTGTCGGGTGGGGACGACGCATGGTGGTTGACTGGGGAGGGCTGCTGCTGGCACACACCCACTCCTGAAGCCCACTGGGGCGGTCCAAGGACGATGAGCTCGGAGCTTGGTCAGGGCTGTCCCAGCAGAACTTTTTGAGGGTGGACGGACACGCCCGCGGGCAATCAGGTGTTGTGGGCAGGCCCTGCTGAGTCCCCGAGCGCCACCTGGGTTCCTGCCACCACCCTTGGGCCGGGATGAGGTGCCACCTTGTGCGTAGAAGCCCTGCACACAGGCAAGAAGTCCCCCAGGCCCACGGCGCACCCGACCCTGGAGCCCCTTGGCCGGCTGCAGCCACAGGGAACGGGGGTTCTGAGTTGGCAGGCCCCATTCCCGAAGCATCCACGGGCACTTCCCGAAGGGCTGACACCTGCTGCGCCTCAGCAGCCAGCCAACCTCCCTCCCTCTGGTCGGGCACTGCAAGCCACACAGCCACTTGTGTCCCCTGTGTCCCTCCCTGGAGGCCGCAGCGCGTTTTGGGTTTTGGCGCGGACGGGCCCCTCTCGGCTTCCATAGTCCATTTGCCCCCGGAGCCTGCCAGACCCCTGGCTCTAGGAGGCTGCCCAGGGGCGCTACCAACAGCCTGCAGGTGCTGGCTAGCCGCCTCGGCCGGCCATGGGGGGAGCACACACACCTGCGGGTGTCCCCAGGCCGCACACACGGACTGCCACGCGCTTCCCGGCGTTGCAAATAGGTCCCCTGGGAAGCCCCGCCGGCCCTAGGGGCTTGTCGGGCGGGGCCGACGCACGGTGGGTGAGTGGGGAGGGCTGCTGCTGGCACACACCCACTCCTGAAGCCCACTGGGGCGGTCCAAGGGCGAGGAGCTCGGAGCTCGGTCAGGGCTGTCCCAGCAGAACTTTTTGAGGGTGGACGGACACGCCCGCGGGCAATCAGGTGTTGCGGGCAGGCCCCGGGGGCAGGCCCTGCTGAGTCCCCGAGCGCCACCTGGGTTCCTGCCACCACCCTTGGGCCGGGATGAGGTGCCACCTTGTGCGTAGAAGCCCTGCAGACAGGCATGAAGCCCCCCAGGCCCGCGGCGCACCCGACCCTGGAGCCCCCTGGCCGGATGCAGCCACAGGGAACGGGGGTTCTGAGTTGGCAGGCCCCATTCCCGAAGCATCCACGGGCACTTCCCGAAGGGCTGACACCTGCTGCGCCTCAGCAGCCAGCCAACCTCCCTCCCTCTGGTCGGGCACTGCAAGCCACACAGCCACTTGTGTCCCCTGTGTCCCTCCCTGGAGGCCGCAGCGCGTTTTGGGTTTTGGCGCGGACGGGCCCCTCTCGGCTTCCATAGTCCATTTGCCCCCGGAGCCTGCCAGACCCCTGCTCTAGGAGGCTGCCCAGGGGCGCTACCAACAGCCTGCAGGTGCTGGCTAGCCGCCTCGGCCGGCCATGGGGGGAGCACACACACCTGCGGGTGTCCCCAGGCCGCACACACGGACTGCCACGCGCTTCCCGGCGTTGCAAATAGGTCCCCTGGGAAGCCCCGCCGGCCCTAGGGGCTTGTCGGGCGGGGCCGACGCACGGTGGGTGAGTGGGGAGGGCTGCTGCTGGCACACACCCACTCCTGAAGCCCACTGGGGCGGTCCAAGGGCGAGGAGCTCGGAGCTCGGTCAGGGCTGTCCCAGCAGAACTTTTTGAGGGTGGACGGACACACCCGCGGGCAATCAGGTGTTGCGGGCAGGCCCCGGGGGCAGGCCCTGCTGAGTCCCCGAGCGCCACCTGGGTTCCTGCCACCACCCTTGGGCCGGGATGAGGTGCCACCTTGTGCGTAGAAGCCCTGCAGACAGGCATGAAGCCCCCCAGGCCCGCGGCGCACCCGACCCTGGAGCCCCCTGGCCGGATGCAGCCACAGGGAACGGGGGTTCTGAGTTGGCAGGCCCCATTCCCGAAGCATCCACGGGCACTTCCCGAAGGGCTGACACCTGCTGCGCCTCAGCAGCCAGCCAACCTCCCTCCCTCTGGCCGGGCACTGCAAGCCACACAGCCACTTGTGTGCCCTGTGTCCCTCCCTGGAGGCCGCAGCGCGTTTTGGGTTTTGGCGCGGACGGGCCCCTCTCGGCTTCCGTAGTCCATTTGCCCCCGGAGCCTGCCAGACCAATGGCTCTAGGAGGCTGCCCAGGGGCGCTGCCAACAGCCCCCAGGTGCTGGCTAGCCGCCTCGGCCGGCCATGCGGGGAGCACACACACCTGCGGGTGTCCCCGGGCCGCACACACGAACTGCCCCGGGCTTCCCAGCGTTGCAAATAGGCCCCCCGGGAAGCCCCGCCGGCCCTAGGGGCTTGTCGGGTGGGGACGACGCATGGTGGTTGACTGGGGAGGGCTGCTGCTGGCACACACCCACTCCTGAAGCCCACTGGGGCGGTCCAAGGACGATGAGCTCGGAGCTTGGTCAGGGCTGTCCCAGCAGAACTTTTTGAGGGTGGACGGACACGCCCGCGGGCAATCAGGTGTTGTGGGCAGGCCCTGCTGAGTCCCCGAGCGCCACCTGGGTTCCTGCCACCACCCTTGGGCCGGGATGAGGTGCCACCTTGTGCGTAGAAGCCCTGCACACAGGCAAGAAGTCCCCCAGGCCCACGGCGCACCCGACCCTGGAGCCCCTTGGCCGGCTGCAGCCACAGGGAACGGGGGTTCTGAGTTGGCAGGCCCCATTCCCGAAGCATCCACGGGCACTTCCCGAAGGGCTGACACCTGCTGCGCCTCAGCAGCCAGCCAACCTCCCTCCCTCTGGTCGGGCACTGCAAGCCACACAGCCACTTGTGTCCCCTGTGTCCCTCCCTGGAGGCCGCAGCGCGTTTTGGGTTTTGGCGCGGACGGGCCCCTCTCGGCTTCCATAGTCCATTTGCCCCCGGAGCCTGCCAGACCCCTGGCTCTAGGAGGCTGCCCAGGGGCGCTACCAACAGCCTGCAGGTGCTGGCTAGCCGCCTCGGCCGGCCATGGGGGGAGCACACACACCTGCGGGTGTCCCCAGGCCGCACACACGGACTGCCACGCGCTTCCCGGCGTTGCAAATAGGTCCCCTGGGAAGCCCCGCCGGCCCTAGGGGCTTGTCGGGCGGGGCCGACGCACGGTGGTTGACTGGGGAGGGCTGCTGCTGGCACACACCCACTCCTGAAGCCCACTGGGGCGGTCCAAGGGCGAGGAGCTCGGAGCTCGGTCAGGGCTGTCCCAGCAGAACTTTTTGAGGGTGGACGGACACGCCCGCGGGCAATCAGGTGTTGCGGGCAGGCCCCGGGGGCAGGCCCTGCTGAGTCCCCGAGCGCCACCTGGGTTCCTGCCACCACCCTTGGGCCGGGATGAGGTGCCACCTTGTGCGTAGAAGCCCTGCACACAGGCAAGAAGCCCCCCAGGCCCACGGCGCACCCGACCCTGGAGCCCCCTGGCCGGATGCAGCCACAGGGAACGGGGGTTCTGAGTTGGCAGGCCCCATTCCCGAAGCATCCACGGGCACTTCCCGAAGGGCTGACACCTGCTGCGCCTCAGCAGCCAGCCAACCTCCCTCCCTCTGGTCGGGCACTGCAAGCCACACAGCCACTTGTGTCCCCTGTGTCCCTCCCTGGAGGCCGCAGCGCGTTTTGGGTTTTGGCGCGGACGGGCCCCTCTCGGCTTCCATAGTCCATTTGCCCCCGGAGCCTGCCAGATCCCTGGCTCTAGGAGGCTGCCCAGGGGCGCTGCCAACAGCCACCAGGTGCTGGCTAGCCGCGTCGGCCGGCCATGGGGGGAGCACACACACCTGCGGGTGTCCCCAGGCCGCACACACGGACTGCCCCGCACTTCCCGGCGTTGCAAATAGGTCCCTCGGGAAGCCCCGCCGGCCCTAGGGGCTTGTCGGGCGGGGCCGACGCACGGTGGGTGAGTGGGGAGGGCTGCTGCTGGCACACACCCACTCCTGAAGCCCACTGGGGCGGTCCAAGGGCGAGGAGCTCGGAGCTCGGTTAGGGCTGTCCCAGCAGAACTTTTTGAGGGTGGACGGACACGCCCGCGGGCAATCAGGTGTTGTGGGCAGGCCCCGGGGGCAGGCCCTGCTGAGTCCCCGAGCGCCACCTGGGTTCCTGCCACCACCCTTGGGCCGGGATGAGGTGCCACCTTGTGCGTAGAAGCCCTGCAGACAGGCATGAAGCCCCCCAGGCCCGCGGCGCACCCGACCCTGGAGCCCCCTGGCCGGATGCAGCCACAGGGAACGGGGGTTCTGAGTTGGCAGGCCCCATTCACGAAGCATCCACGGGCACTTCCCGAAGGGCTGACACCTGCTGCGCCTCAGCAGCCAGCCAACCTCCCTCCCTCTGGCCGGGCACTGCAAGCCACACAGCCACTTGTGTCCCCTGTGTCCCTCCCTGGAGGCCGCAGCGCGTTTTGGGTTTTGGCGCGGACGGGCCCCTCTCGGCTTCCATAGTCCATTTGCCCCCGGAGCCTGCCAGACCCCTGGCTCTAGGAGGCTGCCCAGGGGCGCTGCCAACAGCCCCCAGGTGCTGGCTAGCCGCCTCGGCCGGCCATGCGGGGAGCACACACACCTGCGGGTGTCCCCGGGCCGCACACACGAACTGCCCCGGGCTTCCCAGCGTTGCAAATAGGCCCCCCGGGAAGCCCCGCCGGCCCTAGGGGCTTGTCGGGTGGGGCCGACGCATGGTGGTTGACTGGGGAGGGCTGCTGCTGGCACACACCCACTCCTGAAGCCCACTGGGGCGGTCCAAGGACGATGAGCTCGGAGCTCGGTCAGGGCTGTCCCAGCAGAACTTTTTGAGGGTGGACAGACACGCCCGCGGGCAATCAGGTGTTGTGGGCAGGCCCTGCTGAGTCCCCGAGCGCCACCTGGGTTCCTGCCACCACCCTTGGGCCGGGATGAGGTGCCACCTTGTGCGTAGAAGCCCTGCACACAGGCAAGAAGTCCCCCAGGCCCACGGCGCACCCGACCCTGGAGCCCCCTGGCCGGCTGCAGCCACAGGGAACGGGGGTTCTGAGTTGGCAGGCCCCATTCCCGAAGCATCCACGGGCACTTCCCGAAGGGCTGACACCTGCTGCGCCTCAGCAGCCAGCCAACCTCCCTCCCTCTGGTCGGGCACTGCAAGCCACACAGCCACTTGTGTCCCCTGTGTCCCTGGAGGCCGCAGCGCGTTTTGGGTTTTGGCGCGGACGGGCCCCTCTCGGCTTCCGTAGTCCATTTGCCCCCGGAGCCTGCCAGACCCCTGGCCCCAGGGGCGGGCCCTGCTGAGTCCCCGAGCGCCTCCTGGGTTCCTGCCACCACCCTTGGGCCGGGATGAGGTGCCACCTTGTGTGTAGAAGCCCTGCACACAGGCAAGAAGCCCCCCAGGCCCGCGGGCGCGCCCGACCCTGGAGCCCCCTGGCTGGCTGCAGCCACAGGGAACGGGGGTTCTGAGTTGGCAGCCCCCATTCCCGAAGCATCCACGGGCAGTTCCCCGAAGGGCTGACACCGGCTGCGCCTCAGCAGCCAGACAACCTCCCTCCCTCTGGTCGGGCACTGCAAGCCACACAGCCACTTGTGTCCCCTGTGTCCCTGGAGGCCGCAGCGCGTTTTGGGTTTTGGCGCGGACGGGCCCCTCTCGGCTTCCGTAGTCCATTTGCCCCCGGAGCCTGCCAGACCCCTGGCCCCAGGGGCGGCCCTGCTGAGTCCCCGAGCGCCTCCTGGGTTCCTGCCACCACCCTTGGGCCGGGATGAGGTGCCACCTTGTGCGTAGAAGCCCTGCACACAGGCAAGAAGCCCCCCAGGCCCGCGGGCGCGCCCGACCCTGGAGCCCCCTGGCTGGCTGCAGCCACAGGGAACGGGGGTTCTGAGTTGGCAGCCCCCATTCCCGAAGCATCCACGGGCAGGTCCCCGAAGGGCTGACACCGGCTGCGCCTCAGCAGCCAGACAACCTCCCTCCCTCTGGTCGGGCACTGCAAGCCACACAGCCACTTGTGTCCCCTGTGTCCCTGGAGGCCGCAGCGCGTTTTGGGTTTTGGCGCGGACGGGCCCCTCTCGGCTTCCGTAGTCCATTTGCCCCGGAGCCTGCCAGACCCCTGGCCCCAGGGGCGGGCCCTGCTGAGTCCCCGAGCGCCTCCTGGGTTCCTGCCACCACCCTTGGGCCGGGATGAGGTGCCACCTTGTGCGTAGAAGCCCTGCACACAGGCAAGAAGCCCCCCAGGCCCGCGGGCGCGCCCGAACCTGGAGCCCCCTGGCTGGCTGCAGCCACAGGGAACGGGGGTTCTGAGTTGGCAGCCCCCATTCCCGAAGCATGCACGGGCAATTCCCCGAAGGGCTGACACCGGCTGCGCCTCAGCAGCCAGACAACCTCCCTCCCTCTGGTCGGGCACTGCAAGCCACACAGCCACTTGTGTCCCCTGTGTCCCTGGAGGCCGCAGCGCGTTTTGGGTTTTGGCGCGGACGGGCCCCTCTCGGCTTCCGTAGTCCATTTGCCCCCGGAGCCTGCCAGACCCCTGGCCCCAGGGGCGGGCCCTGCTGAGTCCCCGAGCGCCTCCTGGGTTCCTGCCACCACCCTTGGGCCGGGATGAGGTGCCACCTTGTGCGTAGAAGCCCTGCACACAGGCAAGAAGCCCCCCAGGCCCGCGGGCGCGCCCGAACCTGGAGCCCCCTGGCTGGCTGCAGCCACAGGGAACGGGGGTTCTGAGTTGGCAGCCCCTATTCCCGAAGCATGCACGGGCAGGTCCCCGAAGGGCTGACACCGGCTGCGCCTCAGCAGCCAGACAACCTCCCTCCCTCTGGTCGGGCACTGCAAGCCACACAGCCACTTGTGTCCCCTGTGTCCCTGGAGGCCGCAGCGCGTTTTGGGTTTTGGCGCGGACGGGCCCCTCTCGGCTTCCGTAGTCCATTTGCCCCCGGAGCCTGCCAGACCCCTGGCCCCAGGGGCGGCCCTGCTGAGTCCCCGAGCGCCTCCTGGGTTCCTGCCACCACCCTTGGGCCGGGATGAGGTGCCACCTTGTGCGTAGAAGCCCTGCACACAGGCAAGAAGCCCCCCAGGCCCGCGGGCGCGCCCGACCCTGGAGCCCCCTGGCTGGCTGCAGCCACAGGGAACGGGGGTTCTGAGTTGGCAGCCCCCATTCCCGAAGCATCCACGGGCAGTTCCCCGAAGGGCTGACACCGGCTGCGCCTCAGCAGCCAGACAACCTCCCTCCCTCTGGTCGGGCACTGCAAGCCACACAGCCACTTGTGTCCACTGTGTCCCTGGAGGCCGCAGCGCGTTTTGGGTTTTGGCGCGGACGGGCCCCTCTCGGCTTCCGTAGTCCATTTGCCCGGGAGCCTGCCAGACCCCTGGCACCAGGGGCGGGCCCTGCTGAGTCCCCGAGCGCCTCCTGGGTTCCTGCCACCACCCTTGGGCCGGGATGAGGTGCCACCTTGTGCGTAGAAGCCCTGCACA
The DNA here is from genome assembly GCF_033115175.1 of Lepus europaeus. Lineage (NCBI taxonomy): Eukaryota > Metazoa > Chordata > Mammalia > Lagomorpha > Leporidae > Lepus > Lepus europaeus. The sequence continues at coordinate 67,611 of NW_026909311.1, forward strand.
CAGGCAAGAAGCCCCCCAGGCCCGCGGGCGCGCCCGACCCTGGAGCCCCCTGGCTGGCTGCAGCCACAGGGAACGGGGGTTCTGAGTTGGCAGCCCCCATTCCCGAAGCATCCACGGGCAGTTCCCCGAAGGGCTGACACCGGCTGCGCCTCAGCAGCCAGACAACCTCCCTCCCTCTGGTCGGGCACTGCAAGCCACACAGCCACTTGTGTCCCCTGTGTCCCTGGAGGCCGCAGCGCGTTTTGGGTTTTGGCGCGGACGGGCCCCTCTCGGCTTCCGTAGTCCATTTGCCCCGGAGCCTGCCAGACCCCTGGCCCCAGGGGCGGCCCTGCTGAGTCCCCGAGCACCTCCTGGGTTCCTGCCACCACCCTTGGGCCGGGATGAGGTGCCACCTTGTGCGTAGAAGCCCTGCACACAGGCAAGAAGCCCCCCAGGCCCGCGGGCGCGCCCGATCCCTGGAGCCCCCTGGCTGGCTGCAGCCACAGGGAACGGGGGTTCTGAGTTGGCAGCCCCCATTCCCGAAGCATCCACGGGCAGGTCCCCGAAGGGCTGACACCGGCTGCGCCTCAGCAGCCAGACAACCTCCCTCCCTCTGGTCGGAGCACTGCAAGCCACACAGCCACTTGTGTCCCCTGTGTCCCTGGAGGCCGCAGCGCGTTTTGGGTTTTGGCGCGGACGGGCCCCTCTCGGCTTCCGTAGTCCATTTGCCCCGGAGCCTGCCAGACCCCTGGCCCCAGGGGCGGGCCCTGCTGAGTCCCCGAGCGCCTCCTGGGTTCCTGCCACCACCCTTGGGCCGGGATGAGGTGCCACCTTGTGCGTAGAAGCCCTGCACACAGGCAAGAAGCCCCCCAGGCCCGCGGGCGCGCCCGAACCTGGAGCCCCCTGGCTGGCTGCAGCCACAGGGAACGGGGGTTCTGAGTTGGCAGCCCCCTATTCCCGAAGCATGCACGGGCAATTCCCCGAAGGGCTGACACCGGCTGCGCCTCAGCAGCCAGACAACCTCCCTCCCTCTGGTCGGGCACTGCAAGCCACACAGCCACTTGTGTCCCCTGTGTCCCTGGAGGCCGCAGCGCGTTTTGGGTTTTGGCGCGGACGGGCCCCTCTCGGCTTCCGTAGTCCATTTGCCCCCGGAGCCTGCCAGACCCCTGGCCCCAGGGGCGGGCCCTGCTGAGTCCCCGAGCGCCTCCTGGGTTCCTGCCACCACCCTTGGGCCGGGATGAGGTGCCACCTTGTGCGTAGAAGCCCTGCACACAGGCAAGAAGCCCCCCAGGCCCGCGGGCGCGCCCGAACCTGGAGCCCCCTGGCTGGCTGCAGCCACAGGGAACGGGGGTTCTGAGTTGGCAGCCCCTATTCCCGAAGCATGCACGGGCAGGTCCCCGAAGGGCTGACACCGGCTGCGCCTCAGCAGCCAGACAACCTCCCTCCCTCTGGTCGGGCACTGCAAGCCACACAGCCACTTGTGTCCCCTGTGTCCCTGGAGGCCGCAGCGCGTTTTGGGTTTTGGCGCGGACAGGGCCCCTCTCGGCTTCCGTAGTCCATTTGCCCCCGGAGCCTGCCAGACCCCTGGCCCCAGGGCGGCCCTGCTGAGTCCCCGAGCGCCTCCTGGGTTCCTGCCACCACCCTTGGGCCGGATGAGGTGCCACCTTGTGCGTAGAAGCCCTGCACACAGGCAAGAAGCCCCCCAGGCCCGCGGGCGCGCCCGACCCTGGAGCCCCCTGGCTGGCTGCAGCCACAGGGAACGGGGGTTCTGAGTTGGCAGCCCCCATTCCCGAAGCATCCACGGGCAGTTCCCCGAAGGGCTGACACCGGCTGCGCCTCAGCAGCCAGACAACCTCCTCCCTCTGGTCGGGCACTGCAAGCCACACAGCCACTTGTGTCCACTGTGTCCCTGGAGGCCGCAGCGCGTTTTGGGTTTTGGCGCGGACGGGCCCCTCTCGGCTTCCGTAGTCCATTTGCCCGGGAGCCTGCCAGACCCCTGGCACCAGGGGCGGGCCCTGCTGAGTCCCCGAGCGCCTCCTGGGTTCCTGCCACCACCCTTGGGCCGGGATGAGGTGCCACCTTGTGCGTAGAAGCCCTGCACACAGGCAAGAAGCCCCCCAGGCCCGCGGGCGCGCCCGACCCTGGAGCCCCCTGGCTGGCTGCAGCCACAGGGAACGGGGGTTCTGAGTTGGCAGCCCCCATTCCCGAAGCATCCACGGGCAGTTCCCCGAAGGGCTGACACCGGCTGCGCCTCAGCAGCCAGACAACCTCCTCCCTCTGGTCGGGCACTGCAAGCCACACAGCCACTTGTGTCCCCTGTGTCCCTGGAGGCCGCAGCGGCGTTTTGGGTTTTGGCACGGACGGGCCCCTCTCGGCTTCCGTAGTCCATTTGCCCCCGGAGCCTGCCAGACCCCTGGCCCCAGGGGCGGGCCTCTGCTGAGTCCCCGAGCGCCTCCTGGGTTCCTGCCACCACCCTTGGGCCGGGATGAGGTGCCACCTTGTGCGTAGAAGCCCTGCACACAGGCAAGAAGCCCCCCAGGCCCGCGGGCAGCGCCCGACCCTGGAGCCCCCTGGCTGGCTGCAGCCACAGGGAACGGGGGTTCTGAGTTGGCAGCCCCCATTCCCGAAGCATCCACGGGCAGTTCCCCGAAGGGCTGACACCGGCTGCGCCTCAGCAGCCAGACAACCTCCCTCCCTCTGGTTGGGCACTGCAAGCCACACAGCCACTTGTGTCCACTGTGTCCCTGGAGGCCGCAGCGCGTTTTGGGTTTTGGCGCGGACGGGCCCCTCTCGGCTTCCGTAGTCCATTTGCCCGGAGCCTGCCAGACCCCTGGCCCCAGGGGCGGGCCCTGCTGAGTCCCCGAGCGCCTCCTGGGTTCCTGCCACCACCCTTGGGCCGGGATGAGGTGCCACCTTGTGCGTAGAAGCCCTGCACACAGGCAAGAAGCCCCCCAGGCCCGCGGGCGCGCCCGACCCTGGAGCCCCCTGGCTGGCTGCAGCCACAGGAACGGGGGTTCTGAGTTGGCAGCCCCCATTCCCGAAGCATCCACGGGCAGTTCCCCGAAGGGCTGACACCGGCTGCGCCTCAGCAGCCAGCCAACCTCCCTCCCTCTGGTCGGGCACTGCAAGCCACACAGCCACTTGTGTCCCCTGTGTCCCTGGAGGCCGCAGCGCGTTTTGGGTTTTGGCACGGACGGGCCCCTCTCGGCTTCCGTAGTCCATTTGCCCCCGGAGCCTGCCAGACCCCTGGCCCCAGGGGCGGGCCCTGCTGAGTCCCCGAGCGCCTCCTGGGTTCCTGCACCACCCTTGGGCCGGGATGAGGTGCCACCTTGTGCGTAGAAGCCCTGCACACAGGCAAGAAGCCCCCCAGGCCCGCGGGCGCGCCCGACCCTGGAGCCCCCTGGCTGGCTGCAGCCACAGGGAACGGGGGTTCTGAGTTGGCAGCCCCCATTCCCGAAGCATCCACGGGCAGTTCCCCGAAGGGCTGACACCGGCTGCGCCTCAGCAGCCAGACAACCTCCCTCCCTCTGGTCGGGCACTGCAAGCCACACAGCCACTTGTGTCCCCTGTGTCCCTGGAGGCCGCAGCGCGTTTTGGGTTTTGGCGCGGACGGGCCCCTCTCGGCTTCCGTAGTCCATTTGCCCCCGGAGCCTGCCAGACCCCTGGCCCCAGGGGCGGCCCTGCTGAGTCCCCGAGCGCCTCCTGGGTTCCTGCCACCACCCTTGGGCCGGGATGAGGTGCCACCTTGTGCGTAGAAGCCCTGCACACAGGCAAGAAGCCCCCCAGGCCCGCGGGCGCGCCCGACCCTGGAGCCCCCTGGCTGGCTGCAGCCACAGGGAACGGGGGTTCTGAGTTGGCAGCCCCCATTCCCGAAGCATCCACGGGCAGGTCCCCGAAGGGCTGACACCGGCTGCGCCTCAGCAGCCAGACAACCTCCCTCCCTCTGGTCGGGCACTGCAAGCCACACAGCCACTTGTGTCCCCTGTGTCCCTGGAGGCCGCAGCGCGTTTTGGGTTTTGGCGCGGACGGGCCCCTCTCGGCTTCCGTAGTCCATTTGCCCCGGAGCCTGCCAGACCCTGGCCCCAGGGGCGGGCCCTGCTGAGTCCCCGAGCGCCTCCTGGGTTCCTGCCACCACCCTTGGGCCGGGATGAGGTGCCACCTTGTGCGTAGAAGCCCTGCACACAGGCAAGAAGCCCCCCAGGCCCGCGGAGCGCGCCCGAACCTGGAGCCCCCTGGCTGGCTGCAGCCACAGGGAACGGGGGTTCTGAGTTGGCAGCCCCCATTCCCGAAGCATGCACGGGCAATTCCCCGAAGGGCTGACACCGGCTGCGCCTCAGCAGCCAGCCAACCTCCCTCCCTCTGGTCGGGCACTGCAAGCCACACAGCCACTTGTGTCCCCTGTGTCCCTGGAGGCCGCAGCGCGTTTTGGGTTTTGGCGCGGACGGGCCCCTCTCGGCTTCCGTAGTCCATTTGCCCCCGGAGCCTGCCAGACCCCTGGCCCCAGGGGCGGGCCCTGCTGAGTCCCCGAGCGCCTCCTGGGTTCCTGCCACCACCCTTGGGCCGGGATGAGGTGCCACCTTGTGCGTAGAAGCCCTGCACACAGGCAAGAAGCCCCCCAGGCCCGCGGGCGCGCCCGAACCTGGAGCCCCTGGCTGGCTGCAGCCACAGGGAACGGGGGTTCTGAGTTGGCAGCCCCTATTCCCGAAGCATGCACGGGCAGGTCCCCGAAGGGCTGACACCGGCTGCGCCTCAGCAGCCAGACAACCTCCCTCCCTCTGGTCGGGCACTGCAAGCCACACAGCCACTTGTGTCCCCTGTGTCCCTGGAGGCCGCAGCGCGTTTTGGGTTTTGGCGCGGACGGGCCCCTCTCGGCTTCCGTAGTCCATTTGCCCCCGGAGCCTGCCAGACCCCTGGCCCCAGGGGCGGCCCTGCTGAGTCCCCGAGCGCCTCCTGGGTTCCTGCCACCACCCTTGGGCCGGGATGAGGTGCCACCTTGTGCGTAGAAGCCCTGCACACAGGCAAGAAGCCCCCAGGCCCGCGGGCGCGCCCGACCCTGGAGCCCCCTGGCTGGCTGCAGCCACAGGGAACGGGGGTTCTGAGTTGGCAGCCCCCATTCCCGAAGCATCCACGGGCAGTTCCCCGAAGGGCTGACACCGGCTGCGCCTCAGCAGCCAGACAACCTCCCTCCCTCTGGTCGGGCACTGCAAGCCACACAGCCACTTGTGTCCACTGTGTCCCTGGAGGCCGCAGCGCGTTTTGGGTTTTGGCGCGGACGGGCCCCTCTCGGCTTCCGTAGTCCATTTGCCCGGGAGCCTGCCAGACCCCTGGCACCAGGGGCGGGCCCTGCTGAGTCCCCGAGCGCCTCCTGGGTTCCTGCCACCACCCTTGGGCCGGATGAGGTGCCACCTTGTGCGTAGAAGCCCTGCACACAGGCAAGAAGCCCCCCAGGCCCGCGGGCGCGCCCGACCCTGGAGCCCCCTGGCTGGCTGCAGCCACAGGGAACGGGGGTTCTGAGTTGGCAGCCCCCATTCCCGAAGCATCCACGGGCAGTTCCCCGAAGGGCTGACACCGGCTGCGCCTCAGCAGCCAGCCAACCTCCCTCCCTCTGGTCGGGCACTGCAAGCCACACAGCCACTTGTGTCCCCTGTGTCCCTGGAGGCCGCAGCGCGTTTTGGGTTTTGGCACGGACGGGCCCCTCTCGGCTTCCGTAGTCCATTTGCCCCCGGAGCCTGCCAGACCCCTGGCCCCAGGGGCGGGCCCTGCTGAGTCCCCGAGCGCCTCCTGGGTTCCTGCCACCACCCTTGGGCCGGGATGAGGTGCCACCTTGTGCGTAGAAGCCCTGCACACAGGCAAGAAGCCCCCCAGGCCCGCGGGCGCGCACCGACCCTGGAGCCCCCTGGCTGGCTGCAGCCACAGGAACGGGGGTTCTGAGTTGGCAGCCCCTATTCCCGAAGCATCACGGGCAGGTCCCCGAAGGGCTGACACCGGCTGCGCCTCAGCAGCCAGACAACCTCCCTCCCTCTGGTCGGGCACTGCAAGCCACACAGCCACTTGTGTCCCCTGTGTCCCTGGAGGCCGCAGCGCGTTTTGGTTTTGGCGCGGACGGGCCCCTCTCGGCTTCCGTAGTCCATTTGCCCCCGGAGCCTGCCAGACCCCTGGCCCCAGGGGCGGCCCTGCTGAGTCCCCGAGCGCCTCCTGGGTTCCTGCCACCACCCTTGGGCCGGGATGAGGTGCCACCTTGTGCGTAGAAGCCCTGCACACAGGCAAGAAGCCCCCCAGGCCCGCGGGCGCGCCCGACCCTGGAGCCCCCTGGCTGGCTGCAGCCACAGGGAACGGGGGTTCTGAGTTGGCAGCCCCCATTCCCGAAGCATCCACGGGCAGTCCCCGAAGGGCTGACACCGGCTGCGCCTCAGCAGCCAGACAACCTCCCTCCCTCTGGTCGGGCACTGCAAGCCACACAGCCACTTGTGTCCCCTGTGTCCCTGGAGGCCGCAGCGCGTTTTGGGTTTTGCGCGGACGGGCCCCTCTCGGCTTCCGTAGTCCATTTGCCCCGGAGCCTGCCAGACCCCTGGCCCCAGGGGCGGGCCCTGCTGAGTCCCCGAGCGCCTCCTGGGTTCCTGCCACCACCCTTGGGCCGGGATGAGGTGCCACCTTGTGCGTAGAAGCCCTGCACACAGGCAAGAAGCCCCCCAGGCCCGCGGAGCGCGCCCGAACCTGGAGCCCCCTGGCTGGCTGCAGCCACAGGGAACGGGGGTTCTGAGTTGGCAGCCCCCATTCCCGAAGCATCACGGGCAGTTCCCCGAAGGGCTGACACCGGCTGCGCCTCAGCAGCCAGACAACCTCCCTCCCTCTGGTCGGGCACTGCAAGCCACACAGCCACTTGTGTCCCCTGTGTCCCTGGAGGCCGCAGCGCGTTTTGGGTTTTGGCGCGGACGGGCCCCTCTCGGCTTCCGTAGTCCATTTGCCCCGGAGCCTGCCAGACCCCTGGCCCCAGGGGCGGGCCCTGCTGAGTCCCGAGCGCCTCCTGGTTCCTGCCACCACCCTTGGGCCGGGATGAGGTGCCACCTTGTGCGTAGAAGCCCTGCACACAGGCAAGAAGCCCCCCAGGCCCGCGGGCGCGCCCGAACCTGGAGCCCCCTGGCTGGCTGCAGCCACAGGGAACGGGGGTTCTGAGTTGGCAGCCCCATTCCCGAAGCATGCACGGGCAGGTCCCCGAAGGGCTGACACCGGCTGCGCCTCAGCAGCCAGACAACCTCCCTCCCTCTGGTCGGGCACTGCAAGCCACACAGCCACTTGTGTCCCCTGTGTCCCTGGAGGCCGCAGCGCGTTTTGGGTTTTGGCGCGGACGGGCCCCTCTTCGGCTTCCGTAGTCCATTTGCCCCCGGAGCCTGCCAGACCCCTGGCCCCAGGGGCGGCCCTGCTGAGTCCCCGAGCGCCTCCTGGGTTCCTGCCACCACCCTTGGGCCGGGATGAGGTGCCACCTTGTGCGTAGAAGCCCTGCACACAGGCAAGAAGCCCCCCAGGCCCGCGGGCGCGCCCGACCCTGGAGCCCCCTGGCTGGCTGCAGCCACAGGGAACGGGGGTTCTGAGTTGGCAGCCCCCATTCCCGAAGCATCCACGGGCAGTTCCCCGAAGGGCTGACACCGGCTGCGCCTCAGCAGCCAGACAACCTCCCTCCCTCTGGTCGGGCACTGCAAGCCACACAGCCACTTGTGTCCACTGTGTCCCTGGAGGCCGCAGCGCGTTTGGGTTTTGGCGCGGACGGGCCCCTCTCGGCTTCCGTAGTCCATTTGCCCGGAGCCTGCCAGACCCCTGGCACCAGGGGCGGGCCCTGCTGAGTCCCGAGCGCCTCCTGGGTTCCTGCCACCACCCTTGGGCCGGGATGAGGTGCCACCTTGTGCGTAGAAGCCTGCACACAGGCAAGAAGCCCCCCAGGCCCGCGGGCTGCGCCCGACCCTGGAGCCCCCTGGCTGGCTGCAGCCACAGGGAACGGGGGTTCTGAGTTGGCAGCCCCCATTCCCGAAGCATCCACGGGCAGTTCCCCGAAGGGCTGACACCGGCTGCGCCTCAGCAGCCAGACAACCTCCCTCCCTCTGGTCGGGCACTGCAAGCCACACAGCCACTTGTGTCCCCTGTGTCCCTGGAGGCCGCAGCGCGTTTTGGGTTTTGGCACGGACGGGCCCCTCTCGGCTTCCGTAGTCCATTTGCCCCCGGAGCCTGCCAGACCCCTGGCCCCAGGGGCGGGCCCTGCTGAGTCCCCGAGCGCCTCCTGGGTTCCTGCCACCACCCTTGGGCCGGGATGAGGTGCCACCTTGTGCGTAGAAGCCCTGCACACAGGCAAGAAGCCCCCCAGGCCCGCGGGCGCGCCCGACCCTGGAGCCCCCTGGCTGGCTGCAGCCACAGGGAACGGGGGTTCTGAGTTGGCAGCCCCCATTCCCGAAGCATCCACGGGCAGTTCCCCGAAGGGCTGACACCGGCTGCGCCTCAGCAGCCAGACAACCTCCCTCCCTCTGGTTGGGCACTGCAAGCCACACAGCCACTTGTGTCCACTGTGTCCCTGGAGGCCGCAGCGCGTTTTGGGTTTGGCGCGGACGGGCCCCTCTCGGCTTCCGTAGTCCATTTGCCCGGAGCCTGCCAGACCCCTGGCCCCAGGGGCGGCCCTGCTGAGTCCCCGAGCGCCTCCTGGGTTCCTGCCACCACCCTTGGGCCGGGATGAGGTGCCACCTTGTGCGTAGAAGCCCTGCACACAGGCAAGAAGCCCCCCAGGCCCGCGGGCGCGCCCGACCTGGAGCCCCCTGGCTGGCTGCAGCCACAGGGAACGGGGGTTCTGAGTTGGCAGCCCCCATTCCCGAAGCATCCACGGGCAGTTCCCCGAAGGGCTGACACCGGCTGCGCCTCAGCAGCCAGCCAACCTCCCTCCCTCTGGTCGGGCACTGCAAGCCACACAGCCACTTGTGTCCCCTGTGTCCCTGGAGGCCGCAGCGCGTTTTGGGTTTTGGCACGGACGGGCCCCTCTCGGCTTCCGTAGTCCATTTGCCCCCGGAGCCTGCCAGACCCCTGGCCCCAGGGGCGGGCCCTGCTGAGTCCCCGAGCGCCTCCTGGGTTCCTGCCACCACCCTTGGGCCGGGATGAGGTGCCACCTTGTGCGTAGAAGCCCTGCACACAGGCAAGAAGCCCCCAGGCCCGCGGGCGCGCCCGTACCCTGGAGCCCCCTGGCTGGCTGCAGCCACAGGGAACGGGGTTCTGAGTTGGCAGCCCCCATTCCCGAAGCATCCACGGGCAGTTCCCCGAAGGGCTGACACCGGCTGCGCCTCAGCAGCCAGACAACCTCCCTCCCTCTGGTCGGGCACTGCAAGCCACACAGCCACTTGTGTCCCCTGTGTCCCTGGAGGCCGCAGCGCGTTTTGGGTTTTGGCGCGGACGGGCCCCTCTCGGCTTCCGTAGTCCATTTGCCCCCGGAGCCTGCCAGACCCCTGGCCCAGGGGCGGCCCTGCTGAGTCCCCGAGCGCCTCCTGGGTTCCTGCCACCACCCTTGGGCCGGGATGAGGTGCCACCTTGTGCGTAGAAGCCCTGCACACAGGCAAGAAGCCCCCCAGGCCCGCGGGCGCGCCCGACCCTGGAGCCCCCTGGCTGGCTGCAGCCACAGGGAACGGGGGTTCTGAGTTGGCAGCCCCCATTCCCGAAGCATCCACGGGCAGGTCCCCGAAGGGCTGACACCGGCTGCGCCTCAGCAGCCAGACAACCTCCCTCCCTCTGGTCGGGCACTGCAAGCCACACAGCCACTTGTGTCCCTGTGTCCCTGGAGGCCGCAGCGCGGTTTTGGGTTTTGGCGCGGACGGGCCCCTCTCGGCTTCCGTAGTCCATTTGCCCCGGAGCCTGCCAGACCCCTGGCCCCAGGGGCGGGCCCTGCTGAGTCCCCGAGCGCCTCCTGGGTTCCTGCCACCACCCTTGGGCCGGGATGAGGTGCCACCTTGTGCGTAGAAAGCCCTGCACACAGGCAAGAAGCCCCCCAGGCCCGCGGGCGCTGCCCGAACCTGGAGCCCCCTGGCTGGCTGCAGCCACAGGGAACGGGGGTTCTGAGTTGGCAGCCCCCATTCCGAAGCATGCACGGGCAATTCCCCGAAGGGCTGACACCGGCTGCGCCTCAGCAGCCAGCCAACCTCCCTCCCTCTGGTCGGGCACTGCAAGCCACACAGCCACTTGTGTCCCCTGTGTCCCTGGAGGCCGCAGCGCGTTTTGGGTTTTGGCGCGGACGGGCCCCTCTCGGCTTCCGTAGTCCATTTGCCCCCGGAGCCTGCCAGACCCCTGGCCCCAGGGGCGTGCCCTGCTGAGTCCCCGAGCGCCTCCTGGGTTCCTGCCACCACCCTTGGGCCCGGGATGAGGTGCCACCTTGTGCGTAGAAGCCTGCACACAGGCAAGAAGCCCCCCAGGCCCGCGGGCGCGCCCGAACCTGGAGCCCCCTGGCTGGCTGCAGCCACAGGGAACGGGGGTTCTGAGTTGGCAGCCCCTATTCCCGAAGCATGCACGGGCAGGTCCCCGAAGGGCTGACACCGGCTGCGCCTCAGCAGCCAGACAACCTCCCTCCCTCTGGTCGGGCACTGCAAGCCACACAGCCACTTGTGTCCCCTGTGTCCCTGGAGGCCGCAGCGCGTTTTGGTTTTGGCGCGGACGGGCCCCTCTCGGCTTCCGTAGTCCATTTGCCCCGGAGCCTGCAGACCCCTGGCCCCAGGGGCGGCCCTGCTGAGTCCCCGAGCGCCTCCTGGGTTCCTGCCACCACCCTTGGGCCGGGATGAGGTGCCACCTTGTGCGTAGAAGCCCTGCACACAGGCAAGAAGCCCCCAGGCCCGCGGGCGCAGCCCGACCCTGGAGCCCCCTGGCTGGCTGCAGCCACAGGGAACGGGGGTTCTGAGTTGGCAGCCCCCATTCCCGAAGCATCCACGGCAGTTCCCCGAAGGGCTGACACCGGCTGCGCCTCAGCAGCCAGACAACCTCCCTCCTCTGGTCGGGCACTGCAAGCCACACAGCCACTTGTGTCCACTGTGTCCCTGGAGGCCGCAGCGCGTTTTGGGTTTTGGCGCGGACGGGCCCCTCTCCGCTTCCGTAGTCCATTTGCCCGGGAGCCTGCCAGACCCCTGGCACCAGGGGCGGGCCCTGCTGAGTCCCCGAGCGCCTCCTGGGTTCCT